>NC_090945.1:76613087-76913087 GCF_040807025.1 Struthio camelus
TATCTCCTACTATACTTACAATAAAAGCATTAAGAAGAAAAGTCACCAGAGGAGGATGGATATAGCAGCAGTTTGTGAATGTGACCAACTGGGAAACTTTTCTGCCTGGTAACAAGAAAGGCGTACAAGAAAGGTACAAATGGGAAACCGGGTAATACTGTACTTCATGAATTAACAAGAGAGCGCAATGAAGAAGCACATGATTCAGACTAGACTACAAATGACAGAAAGAACAAAAGTGATCTTTAAGATTAAGAAAGAACAAGGACAAGTTGTTAGAAGGAATCTTCACTGATAAACCTGTTAAGCAGGAGTTCTATGTAACATTTTTTCAGCTGTGCTGGCTTAAGGAGTTTGTATGCACCCCTGACCACTCACACCAATGCCCAAACTGCAGCAGGCTGCCCCCTCATCTCCCCTAACATAGGGTTTATGGAACCCATGCAACCTAAAGCAAATGAAATAATCCTGTTTACAGCACTGACCTACTACAGTCATGTCAACACAACTGAAGAATCACACTGCCTGCTCTAGACTGAAAGCAGCAAGAACTCCTTAAATTGTTACTACCAAAGACGTGCAATGTGAAACTATGATACTCCATGTGATACTCCAACCTGGAGCTTGAGTACACAGAGGCAAGTTGATGAAACTGTATCAATTATTCAGAACCAAAAGAAACTAAACACCCTTAGAAAACATCTTCAGTTAGCTTGAAGAGACTCCCAGCTACAGAATGAGCTGTATCACGCTCTTTCATATTCCAGGAAATACACTTATCGTATGTTATAACTTTTTTAACAAATTGTCATACATAACTTAAAATTTACATTTTGTACCATACCTTCTTAGCATCTCTCTAAAGTTAAACATATAATGCCTTCTCCTCCAAATACCTGGACATAAATAATAAAACAAGGAGATTCCTCTCCTCTGATACATCAGTTTTCAAGCTAGGAGGAGCAGAAAAAAAGGTAGCAAGGTAGTAAGGAGAGGACTCTGGTGGGAAGCACCAGAGATACAAGAGGCTAAGGGAGTGGGAGATTTTTGCTTGGTGTTCAACAATAACTAGACAACAACAAAATATAGGGAGCTAGTGTCAGGATTCCAGGAAGAGGAAAAAAATAGGAAAAACTAGGTGAGGCTAAGGCCAGCTTTACAAGATCTTGGAAATTTAATCTTTTTATGGACAACACATTTGATAGTTGTGACCTTGAAGGGAAACTGAAGGGGGCTAGATGTTGTACAACAGAGATTTTTGGATGCTCTGGAGGTACAGGAATATAATTTACCTCTGTTCTCGTCTTGTTCCTCCACATGAAAAAAAGGAGACCTAATCTAGAAAGTTAAAAAGTTGCTTCTCTAACAAGCCTGATCACACTTGCATAAGGATGTAACACTTTCTACACTGTTTCAAAATGAAATTTAAACTTACAAGATTCAAATGCACAAAAAGAATGAAAAAAAAATGTTTGAGGAAAAAAGCATAACAAAGTAACTGCATGGCATGAATCAAGTTCCAAGAGCTCCACAACATAAATACAGTCACTGCTATGTAATAACTTTGATAGAAATTGCTTTCTGTTTTTGCTGTGCTATTTAAGTATACTACCATCTCTCCTGATAGTTTAAGATAATCAACGTGAAAAGATCATGCACACGCCAGAATGGTCATATAGGACCACTTGCCACTGGATTATAACATTTCACCAGAAAAACAGTTTGGGGAGTCACATCCAATCCAGCTAAACACAGCATTGCAGGGACACTTGCAATGCAAACTCCCATCACCACCCAGTGACTGGCCATCCGGCTCAAGAGAGTCAATTCCCCGTATAAACGTTACCCTTACTAAAAATGCCAACAAATTGGGTTCTCTGTTCATGAGTGTCTGTGCAACAATTGTCAACTTGAGTACTGATTTTTGATTAATTGTCCCTAAAAAGCACATACCAAAAAGAGGGTGCTTATATTCACAGACCCTATCACAAAAAAGGAACAACATCTTTTAAAAGGTCTCAATTTAGGGAACACAACTGAATTTACTACATTCTTTCTGTGTCACAAAGCTTAATAACACTCACTATTAAACCATCTAATTTGAATTTGCCCAACTTCTATTTCCAGCTATTAAAGCAGAAGGAATTTTAAAAAGCTTCCAGGTTTGACTCTTTGAACTTGTATGGGAAAGTGCATACTAAGCATTGTAGTTCAGAACACAGTTGCAAAGAGATCATGTAATTTGAAACTTCTGTGGATATTCAAAACATGCCAAATTTACTCTCAGATAGAAAATAGCAGAAGGGTAAGTCTTGAGCATTAGTTCATCTTTACAAAAAATTCACCTTAAAACTTCAGGAAAAGTTCCTAATTTAGTTCTTTCTGAAAAGGGATGGGAAACATGGATGTCCTAGTAAATCCCTCTATAGTCAGTGCACAGACTGTCAAATCATACTGAAGGTCTTCCGAGATGACGCAATGAAGAGGTTGATACAAATGTTGTATTGTCTTCAGTATTATCCTCAAGCCCTGCTCTGGGCCATCTGGCTTAATCTTACTCCATGCCACCCTACCTTGCTGTCCACTATCTTCCCTAGGTGCCTATTCTCCTGATTATGGGTCCTGTTAGTTGAGTGGTCCCTCCACTACAGCAATGCAAAGCAGGTAAGACTGCAGGCCATGACCTCCCCTTATCTCTCTTCCCATCAGCAAGCATCACACCTTCCTATACCCAAAAACTGCAGGTGCAGAGCTGCAGAACTTGTAAAGCGAGGATCTAAGGGGCTTGAGCAGAGGATGCATTTAAAAATGGGTACGTTTGGTTATGAGAGTTTGGGAACCCTCATACCCTGAAAGAGGGGAGAGAAAAAAAACCTGGGAGGGCAATGGGAAAAGAAATTGCTGTGGTCCAATTTTCTGGACCATACTAGAAACAGAAGCAGCGAGTCCTGGGGTCGAAGTAAGACATGCTGAGAGAAAGGGTTCCATTTGCCATAGGACAAATAAAATAATCCAGTAGCACCCTTCAGGTCACCCTGCACTGCTGCCATCATCGTGGACTGAAGACACCTCAAAGGTGGGTTAGGTGGGAGAGAGTTACTAAGAAAAAGCCTAGCACCATTCAAACTTTACAGACTACTCTTCCACAAGATTCAATGACACTACAATTCCTCTATAATGATTTTCTTTTTGGCACCAGTGTGACAAAAGATTCAAGTGGTATTACTCACCACTATATGTCAACAGATTTGATCACTTTTAAGAAGGCCTCTTTAATAATCAGAGGAAAATGAGACATTTTACGACCCTCTAAACATTACAATGGCATTTTTAATAGCAGTTAGACCCACAGTGTTATTGAGAACCAGGTCAAATTTCATACAAGATTCCTATACACTTTGCAAAGACATAGAAAAGAAGCTGTCCAGTCACACTAGATACGCAGGTAAATGAAATCTATTACTTGTTTCCCGTACGAAGGACACTAGGCACAGAACAATCTAAGCCTCCGAATTTCAATATTATCCTCATCCCTCTTCACAAAATTTAAATATTGATGGTATTTATGCCATCTGTATTATAAGATCACTTTCTCAAAATAATTAGGTAATTGTTTCTTGTATGAGTTGGAAGCCTATTAGTTGGGTATTACAGAGGAGGAGAAAGACCTGAGTATACCAGGGGAAAACATGAAGGAAATTACCACAAACATACACACATAACCATTGGCTATAAATTCACTAGTACTACTTTGGAACATTACATCACTATGGCCCAATGGTCAGTTACAGTCAAAGCAGCATATGAAGTAAGAATCATCAGAAAAGGAACAGAAAAGAAAGCAAGAAATTAGCTTTACCATGAATCTATGGTCTGCCCACACACTTTCAAAACTGCTTGTAGTTCTGGTCAATCCATCTCAAAAATAATGTAGTAGAACTAAGATTGGAAAAATAACTTGGAAAATAACTTTGAAAATAACTGACTGGCAGTTCAGGCTTTAAACAAAATCAAATGAGTAGGAGAAAATTAATAGGGTTTGAGATTATTCCATATTTCTCATGAAAAATATTAGCAGCTAGGAAATGAAATTATATGTAGAATACAATTATGTACCGTGTTCTTTCAA
This sequence comes from Struthio camelus, assembly GCF_040807025.1. Lineage (NCBI taxonomy): Eukaryota > Metazoa > Chordata > Aves > Struthioniformes > Struthionidae > Struthio > Struthio camelus. The sequence continues at coordinate 76,617,217 of NC_090945.1, forward strand.
CTCCATTGAATTGTGGAATTTACTGTCATGTGATGCCAAAAGAATAAGCTCAGGAAACAAATTTAGGAACACAGGCTCATTAAGGTTATTAAGCACAATGATACGGATGCAGTCTCCACCTCAGGAAAGTCCCTAAACCACATCTTGCTGAAAATTAAAAGGACATACCACCAAAAGTGCACATTTTCCCCCTCCCACGTTTTTTCTAAGCAGCTGTTCCTGGCCATTGTCCAAAACTGACCTCAATACTGAACATCTCATCTGATGCATATGGCTGTTCTTATTAGGTGATTACAAAATGAATGTTAACCATCAACATCATATGGCTATGAGAGAAATAAATAATATATAAAGAGGTATTATATGAGGCATTCACAACAGAGACAGGAAAACGTATACTACCGTTAGAGAAACCCTTATCAGGAAATCAGCATAAGATTTTAGTCATCCATCTCCAAGAAAGAGGAATTTAAATTAGCGTAGTTTCAGAAAAGGGCTACTAAAATTACCAGGAGAACGAAAACCTTACACTCTGGAAAACAGAGACTAAACTCTTCAGTCAAACAAAATGAAGGCTGGAAGAATATGATTTCCACGTATACACAAAAGGGGAAGTGATGAAAAAGTCACTTAAACTAAAGGAAACACTAGAAGAAGAAGAAAGGGGTAAAAGGTGGCCATGACTACAATTCAAACTGGAAAATAAGCAAAAGTTTTTAACATCATAGTAGTGAAGGACTGAAAAAATGTTCCTGCAGAAGTCTAGGTGCAAACAAATTCTTTTCCCAAGGTGCAGCTGCAAAGTGTATGAAATGGATGACAACATATGATTACCTAAAAGAGCTAGAACTCAATTTGATGATGCACAATATCCTTCTACCTTTGCAGTACTGTCTTTGCAAATTTAATAATGCCTGAACGGCTTTATTTTCGATGGGACAAACCGTCAAGCCTTTCTCTTGAAGCTTCACTTCTCCATGTTTCTATTGAAATACTTCAGATGTCCTTTAGAGATTCTATGATCACTTTTGTTAATTATAGGTCTTTATTCCACAGCCATTCCTTTATGGCTGCATACAGTAGAAACTAAATGTCATGAATCTGGAGCCCTTGTAACAAACAAGATTTTGTATCCTACAGGACAGGACAGGTTTGCTTCCGGGAGTATTTTATAAAGGTAACATAGCATTTTGATAGCACAGAAAGTAATCTTACAATCTCTAATATTAAACTTTCTATGCTTATAACTTAAAATAAAATCATGTTTCATCATTTTCACAAGTCATTCTGTGTTAATTATTTTTCTTCGCACTATTTCTTCTTTGTTTCTCAAGATGCTGCCTTCTCCTCTGCCCTCACAACTCAGAACTAACTCAGAAATTCTCTAGGTTCCTGCTGTCCCTTTATTGTCATGATTTTAAACGGTTAACTGAAGTCCGAATCTACACTTGCTCCACAAAATGTTAAAAGTCAGATGTAAAGAAAATTTTGAAATCTCTAAGCATGTAAACTTGAAATTAGAGAATTTTTCAAAGTCAACGTTGTCCTGAGGACATATATTCTTCAGATTTTGACTAATTTCTTTCTCAGAGTAAAGCATCTAGCATTACCTCTAGCTTTTTATACATTTTTAAAGATCCTAGAAATGTCCATTTTTAAAAATCATTATTTTAGAAGATTACCGTACATATGAAAAAGCTGCACGAAATCACTAAACATTTATTAGCTTTTCATCTTCTCTTAAAATGCATCAGAGAACCTACTTGATATGAATGCTTCTTTGAAGATTAATTCACGTTCCTATCTAGTTTGGTGTTTGGGATTTCAGTTGTGTTCTCTCTAAGGTATATACATACATCTCAAATCACAGCAAAGCCTATAATTCCAGTGGTTGTACTGTGTAAGAACAGCAATCCAGCTGCCATTAATACTACTTTATAAACAGTTGGGATGGAACAATTAAAACTAGTGAGCAAACAGAACTATAAAGGAAAGGGGGAAAAAATGTCATTATACAACAAAAAACAAATACAGGAATCACATAGCTTGGCCAACATTGTCTTTACATCTGAAATACCTGCACCTCAGTTGGTTTACCAACCAGTTATCAACATTAAAAATTGGAATTCTTGTATTTGAAGCAAATGAAAAAATTTCACAAAACACCTATTCAATTCTTAACTTGAGCAAGAGATCTTTTTTTGATAACACCTGCTTTGAAAACAAAGATCAACTCTAAAATAGTTGTATTTAAGCTTCTGACCAAAACAGTAAAAAATCTGCTAATCCAGAAAATATATTATCAAACAAAGATGCTCACTGTATTGCTGACCTGTTTTCACTGTTTTTTGGGGTTTTTTTAAAGTTTTTACAATGTTTTCAGTAGCTTAAGTCATGATGATTACAAAGTTGACAAGTTTTTCAGTTTTTAAAAAATGGCCCTTTGGACAGTATTATTTGTAATAATACTGTCTGGGGGACCAAAGTCCTGAAGAAGCACAAGTCTGAGGACATACACTTAAAACCACTACAAACTGAAGAAGATACATACCTCAGAAAATGTGAGTTTCAGACAGTGACTTATCTATTTGATCTTCCTCTAAGACCTAGAAATAGCAACCATTTACAAATTCATACTCTTCATGAGAAAAGAGTTTCTAAAAATCAATACTCAAAAATTAAAACAGATTTTTAAATTACTTTTTAATGGATTTGTCATATCCATTTGAAACAGACCTAATATACCAATGCAAGTTACGAAGCTCTGCTTGTAAAATCTGCTGTGATCTTAAATGTTACACTTGCTTTTACAACATTAAGATTTTTATTAGGCTTTCTTCTAAAAAAAAAAAAATAAAGTGCGAGGTCAATGCCTAGGCTTCTGTCCTCATGGAGAGGAAATTCAAAATTGAAGCTGACTGTTATGAGGCTTTCCAGTGGAAAAAGGAGTATTTTCCCAGTAAAACTTAATTTAAAACAGTAACAGTTAGACATATTTTTGGCTAGGCCCTAGCTTGAAAACAGAGAGTGAAGGTTGAACAAAATCAAATGTATTAGGTTAATTTAGTCCAGAGGGAAAGGAATGCTTCCCTGTTCAGCAATTCCTCAAATCCCTTGCCAATCCTAATATCCCCTGATGTTTTCAGATTTCTTATGGTGCTTTTCTTTTGCATAACCCAGAATTATGCAAAGGGATACGAGTAGGTAAGTGCCTGAAACTTAGTGGGATGCTGAAGAAAGTGGAAATAACAAGACAACAGCAAAGCAGAGCAATGCAGAAGGAATAACAAGCCAAGCTTGGGAGGACAAAAGAGCAGCAGTTATTACCATGACCAGACCCTCCATTTGCTAGTTTCGTAGAACTCACTAGACCATACACCCCTGCCCAGTACAAACCTTCTAATAACTCAGAAGCTTATCACTACAAGAAATATTCCCTAGTCATTCTGAAGTTTAAAGCCACCTACTACGATCCTTATTTTCAGTGAATCTCAGTAACATCATTAGGACTTCCACTACTGGTTTTAGACTGAGAATCTTCTAGGAGCCCAGAGGAATCAAGGAGAGCCTCCAAAAAAGTCTCATAAGATTCTTCAGCAGAAATCTGTTCACATGAAACTTAAGACACACGGGGAACATTAATTTCAGTGCAGAAAATAATAATTTTAGAGGGGCTTGCGATTAGAGATACCTTCCTATAAATCTCAGTCAGAAAAGGTGGAATGGAACCAAAATTTCTCTGATGAACTCACAGTTCTCCTCTTCCATATGCAATGACCATTTAAAAGTCAAAAATTTCAGATCCACACTGAAAAATGGCAATTGTTAAAGTACATGAGAGTTCAAAAACTTAAGGATAAAATTCTTACAATACCATTGAAAGCAAAACAGAAAAACCCCACACTATTCAGTAACATTTAATCAAATTAAGTGATTTCAACTTTAAAATTCTATATAAGTACAAATTCTTAAAAAGAAAGTGCTTTATACCACTGTAAAGTATATCAGTATAGAAAAACTGAGTGTTTGCCAATTGTCACAAAATTACCCACAATTCTAACTTGTGAGCTGAAAAACTCATACACTAAAGGGAACACAGAGCTCCGAAAAATAGTTTAATTGTCTGCAACTTGAAGTCTGAAACTCCATACATTCCTGTCCAGAAGATGCACTTTCAGAACTGGACCTGGGAAGTATAACTTTAAACAGTTATGATCACTGGGGCGCTCTCACACCTACTCTTGTGTTCTGGACAATTCACAAATGTTTTGTAGGTGCAGCCATAAAAGCAGGAAAGAGTTTATGGGCCATTAGTACTGTTCAGTGCAGCATACACTCCTGTACTACATGCTGTGCTCACCACTGCTTGGCTGCACAACTGTTCTGCTAGATCAGAACGGCATCCAGTTACTTGAGACCCTTCCCCAGTATATACTGAGAGAGCATGTAATGAAGGCTCCAAGGAAGACAGTAAGCAACGTGGATGTGCAGAGTCCATCTCAAAGACCTCCAGCTTTGTAACCTCTTCTCCCTCTAGTGGTTTCTGCACATTCCCACTTGCAGGATATATTACCTTTCAGTACTAATGCAAAAGACAAAAATAAAAACCTCAATTAAAAAGCAATTTAAGGCACTGCTCTGCTGAATTAAGCATTAGACTGAGCCACTAGGTCGTAAAAATATGAATGGAATCCCAGGTGGCCACTTCTGTGACTGGAATGCGTCTGAGCACGCTGTGTAAAAATCAGTCTGAACCACCCGAAAAGGTCACAGTAAGCTGAGGATGTATAATTTTCTTGCATACAGCAGCTAACCCATCCAAATAATGTTTTGGACAAGATAGTCTGAACTCTTTTCTCCACAAAAAGCAAAAAAGAGTCTGAATTTCTGAATATCATTCTATTACGAAAGTGAATTAGCGCTCTACTACACAAGAAAATAGATTTCCCTAGTTCTGCAGTACCTACAGAAGTACAGAGCTATGTTCATCAATAACATAACATCCCATAACTATTTTCATTAAAGATTTAAAATGAGAACATAGTACTACTTCATCTTTATGAATTACTCTGAATCACGATCAGTGCTTGCAACCCATGCTTGTGAATGATTTCAAGACTTTCATGAGCATTATAAATGTATTTTTAGCAAACAAATTTGTTATTAATCAGAGACCAGCAAAATTTATTTTATCAGTAAATAGACTTAAAAGGGAAAAGTAATTGAGGTATTTTGAGTGAGAACATAAGTTGTATATGCTGACCTGAGCGACACAGCAGGTGATAAGTTTTTACTGTTTACTCACGTTTTACGGTAGAAATTTTTCTAAGAAAATGTCATTCATAGACTCTTGACTTGCATGAAATAAATATTTTGAGCATTTTTGAGGTTTAAATCTGAAAAAATCCAATCCGTATTACAATCATGGACAACATTTCAAACACGAACTTGCCACACAGACCCTTGAGGAGTTTCCACAGCGTCAGCTGGTGCAGTAACTGTAGCTGCAGCTCTCCAGTCCCCAAAGAGCACTTTGGGACCAGCACCCATAACGCACCTGCACAAGTACTGCACTTACAGAGGCCTTTCCCTTGGTCTGCCAACATAGCACTTGGCAAGCAGACCATGAGGTATGTAGTCATCGGAGCAGCAAGAAGGACTGGATAGTAGGCGTTTAGGGGTGGGGGCATTGCTTATAAAGTAAATGTTTCTGTTTAGATTATTTCTATTTTTGTTTTTTGAAAAGTGAGAATCATCTTATCCTTAAGACCACTTGACATTCAAGCCATTACTTTGGGTTTGGAAAACACTGCTGCCTGTAGCAATCAGGTTATATTAAAAACACATTAATGTATAACTAGTATATTATATACTAGTTTATTTGTCTTATTATTTCAGCATACAAAGTTCAAAAAATACATATGCGACAGCTGTTGGCTTCACAGTGTAAGAAAAGCATTAAAAATTAATTTCTCTCTTCACGATAAAAACAAAACGTTCTAAAATTCTGCATTCTATCCCAAAAATATCTATATGCCTGAGTGCCACAATGTAAAGATTTTGTCTGTAAGAGTTTCAAATAGCTCACAAATCTCTATTATCACTCCCTTTATACAGTCCACTGTTCCTTCTTTCTCAGTGAGCAGCAGGTAGATATTTTTAATCAGGTGGAAAAAAAAAATTCAAAAACAGATTGGGATAGCATGATGGTAACTTGACTCAATTATATAAGCAATACTTCCTGATGAAAGAACAGGTCTTCTCAAAGACCGATTTGGAGAATAAGATTCCATCTTTCCCTGAAGTCTGGAATGTTTTAAACATACTTCTTCGCGGCTAACTCTTTTAATACAAGATCAACGACTTCCACTTTACTGGAATCCCAGCTACCAACAACAGGCTCCCATGAGATTAGTCCTCTAACAGGAAGAAGTGGACACAGCAAAAGGAATAGGATCTAATTATGTTGGACATCTATTGCACACATTTTTTAAGATCTTCTTGCTTTCATATATAGAAGCCGGACAGTAGATAAAATAAGTCTACCAGATAGCACTCAAAGACAAAGCAATACATTGGGATACAATTCGACATACAGGTTACTGATAATATGCTCGATCTGTGACCTAATAATGGACACCAATAATCATCACTAATGACTATCCTTCGATGTAGTTTTAATATTTCTTTTACTGAGAGATTTGCTGGAGTGAATACTTATGATCATAAAATTATCTATCTGGGTAAAGTTAAAAGTTTATAACATAAGTTTTTGACTAATAATTAGATCATATACCTATAAAAATAGGTATTACTAAAATAACGTTTGCAAGTTAGCTTTCTAAAAGAAAGGAGCCAGATTGAAGATCCAGTCTGTTTTCATTCTTTTGTTGCTGGAGGTCAGAAGGAACTGAGGTTGCTAGAACGTCATCTCTCCTTTTATTGCAATGCCACTACAGCATTTGGAAACAATGAAGAGACAAGAAGAAACGTGAGAAAGCTCTAACAGACAACACCTCCAGCCGAAGTACAATTCCAGAGCTAAACTCGGTTAAACAAGAACATGCAAAACCCCTACAAAGCAGAAAGATCCATATTGTTTTCATCTGAAATTTTGTAGATAATAGTATACACGTTCAAATTTTATTACACATATAACGAGGTTAAAAATATCAGAGGCTATTTGTTGAGGGGGAGGAGGGAGGATTATTTCCTTGTTTTTAAATAACCAGTATCAACATATTCTTACCTTTTTCTCTTCTTTAGACTTCCTAATAATGTGCTGAGGGCCAAACTTGTTTTGCATACAAAACATCTTCTTAGACCACTCATTTTTATGAGATTTTAACTGTGGCTGACCAAAGCTGCCATCGACTCTGTATCTGTCCGCTGGAATCTTACTCATTGGAGGGGGGAGAGTTCCACAGTTAACGCTCGACCAGCCATCTGTAGAATCTGTATAAGACTCCTGGTCGCTAGCATTGCCATGTTGCCATTCCTGTAACACATGCACAGGCAACCATCTCTGATTGCCTATGCCTGCCGCACTTTTCTTAGATGGAGGAACTGAATTTCTGGCGGAAACCAGAGGAACTTCAATACGAGCAGAAGGACTTAGGTGTTTGCTTAAATTTTGGGATTTATCACTCTGAATTACTTCTAAAGGAACGTTTCCTTCTGGTTCATGACAAAAGCCATTCCAATGGGAAACAGACTGATTTTGTCCCCTTCCTACTGGATTTTCCCATATACTGTTAGGAATATGTTTACTTGGATTGCTTCCTAAATCAACCACTAAAACTCTGTTATTTTTTTCCTCCTGATTAAAATTTCCAATTCCACTATCACTGTTACTGCTTGTACTATTATTCTGATGAGCATCTGCATCACCATCAAGAAAAGCTCTCGCACGCATTCCCTCAATCAGTTCCCCCATGTCCCTATACAGGACAGAAATAAACTGAAGAACAGGTAGAGATGATGTTGGAAATTCTAGGCAGCCATTTGTGTCTGGATCTGCCGTACATTCCAGTCCAAAACGTCTTGCTATGCCCTGGTGAATTTTATGATGAAATAATTCAGGATCCACCATAAACACGTGGCAAGATGTCCTCAGAACCCCTTCATCTTCCTGAGCCAAGCTTGCATCGTCATTTGTCTGCATTGTAACCAGTCCAAAGAATCTGCGGTCATCTGGGCAAACAGCACTGAACGCCAGCTTCTCGGCAGGATATTCTGCCACTACACCTGATTTGTCACTGCAGAGTTGGATACAGTCATGCATAATCTTCATCATCACTAACGAATGGATTTTTTGTTCGGCACGCAGACGTCTCATGCATCCACGAATAGCCTGCAAACTCTCATTTTCCAGATTTGAGGTTGTTGAAGGAAGTTCAATTGAGCCTAGGTAACCTACAATCATAGCAACATTTAAAATGCTTGCGTCTAATCCAAAGTCTTCGGCGCTCTCTAGTCCAATTCTAAAAACTGAATCATCATTCAGGACTTTGGATACTTCTTCCTTGGACAGTAGGTTTGGGTTGGTCATACTTTCATTTCCAGTTTCAAATTTAATAGCAGCAGAATCTGAAAACGATCTTTGTTTTGGTGTCGAAGTCTCAGAGTTACCAGCACAAAGAGCAGGATGCTCAAAGATCATGTTGAAAATGCCACCAGACTGCATTTCTTCGACAACTTTCTCTGCTCTGTTTATACCCAGAGCTTTGGAGTCAGGCTTGGGTTTCAGCCAGCCCTTTCCATCATAGAAACCAACTTCTTCATCACTAGAACATGAATCTATATGACTAATCCCTTCAGCAATGACCATGTGCAGCACTCCAGAACATTTTCCTATAAGTTTCACTACATCTTCATGAGAGGCTTTTTTTACATTAATTTCATTAACTGCAAATATTTGATCTCCTGCTTTAAGTCCAACATAATCGGCAGGGCTTCCTTTCATAACACAACTAAGAATACAAGGAGCTTGTCCAGAAAGGGTAAACCCATAGCCAGCTCTTCCTCTAGCGACTTCCACACTTCTTATCCGAGGAGGAGCATGCACGTTAAGTCGACGCTTGACTGTTTCCCCTGGTCTATACATTTTGGGTTTTTCTCCTGGAGCAGGAAAGCTTTTAATTAGTCCAGCTTTTTGTCATGTTTCCCACTATGGAAGTTACGACTCCTTCAACTGATGAAGCTCTAAGGAAAGAAAAAAACAAAGACATTTCAATTTTCAATCATATTTCAAGGTTTTTGTGCCCTTCACTGTTCAGAAATACTGCTACTGAACTCCACCAAAAACTATTATAGAGAAATAACAACACTCAAAACAATTTGAAGAGGGCAGGTATCAGTCTTCATTTTACGTACGATAAAGCAGTAGTAAAGGCAAATAAAGTGTCTGTCTAAAATGACAAAGCAACTCGACGACAAAGCTAAAAACACAATCTAAGTCTTTTGATGTACAGCCCAATGTCTTCATACTGCATCACGTTGCTCCTTTCCCAACTCCATCATTTCACCTACTATTCAGTAGACCTTTGGCTTACTGCACCATTGTGATTCCAACACACCCTGTAGTACTGTGAAAATCCTGGATGAGGTTCACCTGTCCTTTCCCAGGCATCTTAAAGTCAGAGATTAAATTGATCTGACCAGCTACAGCCCACCTCCCTTTCTACTCAGTGTACAGACACACATACCAAAGGTATCCATCTAAAATAAATTAGACAAATTACCCCTGGAGTTGCCTGTTTCTCTCCACTGACTTTTAAAGGCAGCTTAAGATAAGTAACTCAGACTTTGATTTTCACACACGTATATTTCTTTTACATCTGTAACAACACCAAATGCACACTCCAATGAGGTATTTGACAAAGGGAACACAAAATCAGATTTACTCTGTTACAAACATTTAATAAATTTACTCAAAAATAATACATCAGAAAACAAACACTATAAAAATTGCATTTCAGTCAGTCGTTCCAACATCCATGTGTTTTAGATAAAATTTTTTAAAAAAGAACTCCACCGGCTGCCAGTATTAATCCAGTCAGCAGTAGAACCATGACTTTATGATTAGGATGAAGCAGCCTTAAAAAAAGAGCTAGAAATAATAGGTTTCATTTAATTTTGGTGTTGACACTGAAGTCTGGATGTCTTGTCCAAATGAACTCAGGTAAATTCCATCATCTTAGATGGGTTTCCTTCACTAAGCAGGTTAAAATGCCTAAAAATGATTTCACACAAATAACAGAAATCGCAACTTACTCAATTTTTGAAATTATCCACTTGCTGCATGATATGAACTCTTATTCCCACAGATCTGAAGAATGAGCAACTGAATTAACTGGATGACTGCAGCTACATAAAACTGCAATAAACTAAGTCTGAGCAAGTGAGAACTAATTTGAAAATAATTATTTCCCTGAGCTAGACTATAGACTACTCATAACTTGATCACCTTGTAACATAAATAAAGTGTATAATTTACTTCAAAAATGGACAATGTTTTATATAGGTAGATAGATACAAATATATATATTCAACTCTCACAGACAGACACTTTTGCTTATTATATCTAAAATACTAAAATTAGTGGTCTCTGACCCACTGCTTGCTAGGAAAATATTACCCAGAAGTCCTTTTGACGTTGCTCTCCGGTCCAGAATTAAAAAAAAAAAAAAAAAAAGTGCCATAAAGACATGCAGTGTGATGCAGTCCACAGCAAATTATTTGCATTATTTTCTGCCCAGAAAGAATAAAAAGTAAGTGTCAGTGGTTCAAACGTTCCTCAGGAAAAAAAAAATATATATATATATACACACACACACACAGATACTAAATTTAGTATCTAAGTCTTAACTATTAAAGTATATTAGCTCTTTGATTACCAAATTAAAAATACAAGAACTGTGAGAGATTGCATCTCACTTTCTTATGTCTTGGAAACTGGTTCTGCTAAACTGAAAAGCTTCCAGGTCAGTACCCAGCACAGGATATGATTCCATCAGGAACCTTCCAAATCCTAAATAGGATAGGCTTCAAAACACTGCAGAAGACATTCAGTTAGTTTTGTTTTGGGGTTTTAGCATTTATGTTTTTTTGAACAAAGGGATATCAGTTTTCTATATTCTGTATTGAACAGTCACAGCTGCTCCCTGAAGACTAGTTTCTGCAAATTGTTTTAGCACAGCAATTATCTAGCTTCCATAACAATAGTTCCTCCATAGTTTCAGAAAATAACTTAGCTTTGGAAAGTAAAGAAACTTCACACTTAACCTTTGGATGGAAATCGTAATATACAAAATGCTTCCTAAACATGAAGCAAACTCACACACTGCTATAAAAGACCCCAATCAACTTGCTTTCAACCTTGTACCTTAAACAGAGACTCACCTTTTCCCCAAAAGGCTAAACTTAGATGAACTAAGAGATCACTGCACATTCCACTATCGGTAATAGGTCTGGTACTGTCTGAGAGTAATAATTAAATATTAATAAATCTTTCAAGATAAATTTCTTCAACCACAAAAAACAATAAACACCCGACACTAAATAAAAATCTGCTATTCGAGGGCATGAATAAATACACACTTCAATTTGTCCTTCAGGGACTATTTCTATTCTTAATTGTCTTGAAAATACACTAATATGCCTCTTGGGTATTTTCTAGCACTGCACTGCTAAACTGGTCAACTGTACTGCACAATTTCTAGCACCTAGAAGAATAGTACTAGCTTGCAAGAGAAAGGAAACAATTAGAAGAGTGTTAGATTATAAATAACCTGATCAAAAAATATAGTGAAAAGCAGTACTTGCAAAAATTTAAAATTCAGTATTGTAACGTTGAAGGGGCTGACACGAAAAAACAGATTTTCTAACTGTCTTTCTAATCTATAAAAAAACCTAGGAGCTACTCTAAACCTACTTTAAAAAATTGTGAGGAAAACGTAGTTAGGCTGTTCTTACAAAAAAGTAAACCTCATTTAACTCCATTCACAAGTCGATGTCTCATGAAGCATTTATTCCAGATGATAAGCGCTGACAAGGAAACATCATTCCAATCTGTATGGCCATATGTAAAAAACAAAACCAAAAAGTGAGCTGCTTATACTACATTACTTTTCTCTAATAACAAAGTTCCAGAGGTGCGAGCATTTCCAGCTATTAATTTATTTGCATAATTTTGTGTGTGGAAACTTAGAAAGTACTTCAACACTAAAGAGCCTTTTGTTATAATGGATATATACTGAAAAATAAGATTAAAAAAGTATTATATCACTGAAAAAGCCATCACTTCCTGAACTCAGAAGCCTGATATTACTGTGAGCTATTTTTGCCTATCATATTCATGAGATATAACAGCTCACTGAATTTATCTGGGAAACTTCAGGGCAAAGGCTAAATGTAGCTCTTCTGCAAGAACCCTGAGCATTCCAATATGTTTTACTATAACAATGGCACGACAGACTACCTGAAAAAATTACAAAAACAATGTTTCTCATGACCAGACAGATTCCAAGAGAGATTAGTTGAGATACAAACTGTTAACAAAAGAGTCGTAAAAACGTACACCTTACAACCTGACTTCAACTAAATTACCTAATTATTTAAGTTTCTATTTCTTGGTAGACTTGAAATCTGTAGCTATAGAGATACAGCACAAAAATAAGTACAAATTTCCTCTTTAAAAGTAATTATATATCTGATGTTTTACTGTAATAAATTATAAACTGTGTACTGCAAATAATGAAATATATACATTTTAGTCGCGCTGATACAAAGCTTTGCATATGTCCATATGGTTTTTACTAAAAATATGAAGTTGTTAACGAATGACATAACCTGTGACAAATGTCCTGAATAACCAAAGATAAAGTGATTTTAGCTGTTGGTTTTCCGTAAATTAAATGCTGAATCATACCAAGCCTACCAATTATACACTACTGTAATTACTTCTAATAATTCTGGCACTGAATTTTATTGTTTCGATAACATAACTACATTCAGTCATATATAGTATGTCAGAAAATGGTTGCACCATGATACCAGACACAGCCAGGCTTACTTTGATTTTCTGGTATCACTAAGTAGGAAAAAATGAGTCTCAAAGAGGAAAAGACTGTAGAGTATCAATAAACGTGAAACTCATAAGTATTTGTCAGGAGGATATATGCATTTTAAAGAGGAAACAGGCCTATAGCAGCAGAATAGTTTGTAATACATAGCACCTAAATTTTAAGCAAATTATATTATTTAGTGACATTTCAATATACTTATTAGAACACTAAAAATGTAAAATTACTACTACGATTTGAGAAAGGTTTAGAAAATTTGTACCAACACAGCTTAGTAATATGAGGCAGAACAAATACAGTTTAATAACAATAAGCACAGTGCATTTCAGACAGAAACACCATCATACACAATTAAAAGAGTTGTTCAAGAATGTGAAACAGCATAATTCACCCATATACATCAGCTTTGTCACAAAATAGCAAATGAAAAGAAATGTTTGGGTTTTCTGTCAGCACACGTTGTGGTCTACCATTTCAATCAATTTTTTTTTTTTTTTGAGGGATAAGACACCACACATACTAGTTACAGTTGAGCTGTACTTTATCCCACAAGCATTGTATTCCTTTATGTGTTGGGGTTTTGTTTTGTTTTGTTTTGTTTTAACATATCCATGCTAGCTTTTCATGTCATTTTTCAAACCCTTTACTACAGAGAAATACTACTTGCTTATTTATCTTCAGGGGAGACAGGTGGCTTGTTTCCTGCTTCTACTCTTCTTAACCCATAGCAACAAAAAGAGCAAACAGAAACAAGAGATATATTCATAAGTTAGACTAAAGCCTAACAGTTACAGAGAGCAGTCAGGGAGCATGTGAAAATTAAGAGACTACAGTACTGACCACCAGTTCGTTTTGAAAAGCCTTTGGAAATAAGCTGATCCTTGGCACAACGGCATCCATGCTAATATGCCTTTTTTTTTTTTTTTTGAAAAGCAGAGGACTAGTTGATTTCATTGTGTTTTTCAATAGGGAGACTCTAAGAGGTAACTCGTGGGAAAAAACACCCAGAGGGGAGAGACTGCCTGTTTAGCCTTGGTCACCTGCACCTTTACTTCAAGCTGCAAGAGTCTTCAGCATAGGACCAACTCATCAATGCAAATGATGCCACTACAAAGCTCAAATGAAGGTAAAAGATTTGGTTTCTGCTCCCTGTTAAAAAGTGGTACACGTTTATAGGCAAGCTGCACAAGAAGTATAACAGCGCAAACTGTAGAAGACAGACTACCAGTTGTTTAAGAACTTGGGTGGGACAATACTTTAATAAAAACGTTTATCAGCATCTCACGATTGGCACAACATAATGCCATTATTTTCCCTGTATAAGCAGGAACTGCTTTGCCAGAAAACAACTAGCAGTACCTAGCTTGATGAAAACTACAGACTTCAATTAGTAACAGCAGACTAAAAAAAGTATCTATTAATAAAAACCTCTCCTCGAACTGAAGCCGAAGTACAAAACGCAAAAAAAAAAAAAAAACCCAACCCCACGAGCAGAACATTTGCCGTTTTGTTTGACAACGGTCACGCGACTAAGGACAAAGTTTTCTAAAGCCGCTGTGCAAACAGACAGTCGGGAAAACGCCCCGGGTGGCTGGGGCTCGCGGCGCTCCCGCCTAACGGCGGCGGTGAGGACGGCGGGCGGCTCTCACGCCCGCCGCAAACAGCTCCCGAAACTCACGCTCCGGCTCCTTCGGCCGCACAAAGCGACCCAGGGCAGCCCGCCCGCCCCCCTCTCTTCCCCCCGGCGGCAGCAGCAGCAGCAGCATCCCTCGGGCGTTGCCGCCTCGGGCAACGGTCCGCGCGCGCGGCGGCGGCGGCGCCGCTCCTCAACCGCCCCGCGCCGCAGCCGCTTCCCGGGAGGGTGGAGCTGCTGGGAGGGAAGAAGCGGCACCTGAGCCAGCGGGGACCGTTTGAAAAATCAAGCGGCAAAAAAGAGCCGGGAGGCCAACGGGCAACCCCCTCGCCCCCACCCCCCGCGCTGCGGAGGGTCGCCGGCAGCGCCGGAGCCAGCGGGGCGCGCAGAGGGGCGGCGCGGCCGCGGCCCTCCCCCTCGCCGGGCTCCCTTCCCCCACTCGGCTCCCCTCACAACGCCCATCTGCCGCCCCCTCCTCCCACCACACCCCGAGCGGGGTCCCGGGCCAGCTGCGAGGGGGAGGGGAAAGCGAGGTGGCGGCGGGGGGGGGGGGGCGGGAGCTCCCCCCCTCGCAGACCCACTCACCTCCGTCCCCCAGGACTCCGGCTACTCTACTGAGGCACCAGCTCCCCCGGTCACCGAGGAGACGGGCGCCGGGCTCCGCCGCGCAGCGCTTCGGCCACTGGCTGCGAGGAGCTGTCAGTCACCGCACTCACCCGGCAGGGGTGGCGGTCGGGTTCCCGGACAGAGAAAGGGGAGAGACAATGCCGAGCGCCAAGGAACTACAGCTCCCAGCGTGCCTCGCGAGCGGCCGGCTCCCTGAGGCCGCGGGGAGCGGGCCGCGCGGGGCATGCTGGGAGCTGTAGTTCTTTTTTTCCACCCCAGGAGCCTCGCACGGGCGCGGTGGGCAGCGGGCGCCCCGCCCCCTCGCCGCCCGCGGGGAAGGGGAGCGCGCAGGCGCGGGCTGGCGGCGCCCGTTCGAACGGGCGTTGGTTGGCGTTGGGCGGCGCGAGGCTGAGGCGGGACGTGAGGGAGCGCAACGGCCCCCCCCGGGCCTCCCCCCGCGGCCAGGGGCGACACGAGTAGCACAGCGGGGACAACCTGTTCGGTCCCCTCGGAGCCGGTTCTCGCTTGAATGGCTAAACAGGTAGCCGGCAGGGGAGAGACTGGTTAGAAAAACCTGCGACTCTGCGGTGGCGCTGAGGAGAGCCGTAGCTTGGTCGGGGAGGTGTCGAGAGGAGCCTCGGGCAGCTATGTCGTTCCTCTGCAGCCCAGGAGGAAAGCGAGCCGGACCCTGCAGGGTTATAGGTACAGATAACAGCGGGAGTGAGCATGAGAGTCAAGTGAAGAATTAACCCACTAGGCTTCATCTTCCTTAGCGGACATGAAGAAGTTTTGTGAACTGTTTATGCTTTACAAAAGTTTGTGATCCTTGATTGTGAACAAGGACTGGTAGAAATCCTTTGCTCATAGGGGAGTTCTTCATTTTAATCATTTTAGTGTTATCTCTGTGCGCTAGAAACTGGAAAAGGGAACTGAACCGACTAGTCACAGGCTGAAGGAGAGCGCCTGCCCTTTAAACTTACTTTCAGTTCTTTTCATCCTCCAGAGGAGGAGGATAGCTACCACAACACACTACTGCTGGCATATCCCTAAGAAAACTTTTAAATCTTGAGATAGTGACCTGACAGTTTAGCATCAGTAATTTTTCTCATTCTTATCCAGTCAGCCTTGGAGAAATTGTTTCTTAACATCTCCTTTGCTTTCTGAGAGGTTTACAATGCCTACAGTAACTGGAGAGTTTAAGAAAAACAAAAGCACAAAAAAAGTTGGAAAAATAAAGGACTGCTCCACCACTCCCCCTTTCACCTTCTCATTCTGCTGTTATTTTCTTTGTCAGTCAATCCCAAGGAGATTTCTACAAACATAAAACTTTTCAGATCAAATTAGATCCCAAAGTTGTTATCCCTCTGACCAGGTTTTATGGGAAAAGTTTCCAGGCGGAAAAAAACAACTTAATAAAACAAGCATTATTTCATTTTCTCATCCTCACAGAAGACATCTTGGTAGATGAGTGTAAAATGACAAGATGATAGACCTGCTAACTTCTCCAGACATGCTATGCGTGTTCTCCTAAAGGTAATTCTTCCTCCTTTAGGGGAGGCTACAATTTCAAAACAGAAAAAGAATTTGATTGCTTTTTAACCTCATAAATGATAGCTTCTTTCAGGTATGGTACAGTAATTATTTTTAAAATATTCTCTAGAGATCTAAATCTGCACAAACAAGCTGCAGTTATTTATCCTTTGGCTGGGGAGATTTCACAGACCCAAGGATTGCCTTCTACAACCAAAAGCTGATGTTTTTTGTTACCATCCCTTAAGAGCCAGATTATCTCCAGCTTCCATATGAGGTTGTTAAGGTAGCTCTTTTGCTAGTATCTCTCTCCCATGCTGCCTCAACAGATCTAATGTTGACTTACGCTAGCCTGTTCGCCTGCAGAAGGGAAGATAGGTCAGCCACATGTTTCAGTTTGAAGTTGTAAACAATTGTAACAGATGAAAATGTCTCTTTGGCAATGACAGCTAGACTAAACATAGAAATTGTAATTATCCACAGAGGTATCTGCAAGTAGTCCAGATGGGCCTTTATGAAGTTAATACAAAGAATCAAATTCTGCTTTATTTTGTTTCAAAGAAAAGTGACACCAGGGAGTGGTGTCACCATTTACTAACTACAAAATAGTTATTCCATGGAGGTGTCAGATTACTTCCTCTTCCATGGATACTGAACCTGTTCTATTCAAGATAGCCAACAGAGCTGATAGACAGGACTTTTGTAATAGCACAGAAGTATGTACTTAGTTTGACTTCATAGGAGAATTCTCCATAGCTTAGCAGAATTTCCTATGTTTGTGAGTACTGCTCAACAAAGACAACATGAACACCGAGACTTACCTGGAAACAGGTGTATTCACACAGCATACTTGTATTCAGAAGCATCCAAGTCGTCATGAATCAATTTAGTGCATTTGCTCAGTAAGTCGGGAAATCATAAAGACAACTGCTCTGTCAGATTCTGGAACAAGTTGATTAATGCACCCTGAAAAATCCACACAAGGCCTTCAGGTCTAAGTTTTCTCACCATTTTCACCACTGCTCAACAAAGACAATATAGAAAGTAGGAGGGTGAAACAGTGATAATGATTTGTGACTTTTTGGCTGAAAAAGCTTGGCTCATAGGCCTAAGTAGCTTAATGTTGGGTATGCTGACATCTCTATCTACCCAAGGGTGGCTGTCACAAAATTGTCAGATTTGATCTGGAGAGATTTACAATGCATACTTTAATGAAGAATGATTATTGCTTTGACACATATGAGAAGTCAACAAATAAAACTTAGTCCTGCTGCATAGTCTATGGTTTTAGTTACCATGGTTTAATTACCTTGGTTAAACTAATGAAAGTCTTTCTTGCTCCAAAAAGGTTTTATTTTAGGCATACAGAAATATCCTTGCATAAATGTCAGGTTTTTTCATTTAATATTTTCAGCATGTTCTTTTTTTTTCTTTTTTATAAGCGTTAAATGCTTCTTCAGTATATTAACTTCATTGCAATTTTCCTAGCTTCATTTTGTTCCTACAGTCGGGGAAGCTTATGTTTCATATATGTTATAATTAGCTTTGTGTTGGCCAGTTAATAAGTAGTTGAGAGCAAAATTCTCATTAAAGAATTTATTTCCTAAATTTCAAAAGCTAGTCCTTCTTCAATTAACCATCAGAGTCCAATCCAGAGGATCATGAACACAGAGCTATCAATATCTACACTATTTTACTAATTAATCTAATCTTTAAAAATGCTGTTTCCTTTCTCTTAAGTACAGTCATCTCCCCATTCTAGTGCCAGTGGGAAAACAAAGAAAATATTTCTATATAAATGTATTTTTTGGATGATGGTGTTTCCTGCCCTAGCATATCGCTGTGAACAACTCTTTACAAGAGCTGGGAAGTAGTAGCACTAAATAGAGATACTGATCTTGTTAAAAGTTGACTGGCCAATAGAGGATGTATCCTCTCAAATCCTATTTAGATATAACAGGATTGATCTATTTATCTTTTTCATCTACTTGGCTTTGTAATTGCATCTTTATCTCATAAGTTACATAAAAAAATTATTTTCAATACTTTTAGATTTTTACCAATGTAAATTAATGTTCAAGTGCACATGGAAAGCAAGGATTGCACATTAAAACAATTATAGTTAAAATAAAGATTCTTTTGCTGAAAGATTCATCTGTGCACTTATTCTTAAATACGTGAATGGTACCATTGCAAAATTGTAGTTTTACAATCTTTTTCTGCATAAAATCAGGCACAGCCAGGCCACGATCCTGACTCATCCTTTGGATAACACTGCAGTATAAATAAAAGTAGTATTAAAAACAGTAATTACAGTAGAATGTGCTATATTAAAGAATTTTCCAAAATCACTTACATAGATCAGATAAAGCATTTTGTTGTATACAAGAATTGTGAGAAACACAAAATGTGAGAAAACACAATTTCTCATTGAGTTTCATTTTTCTTCCCTTGCCCAGGATTAGATATGATTAAGGTGGGTGTCTTGTTACACCTCCGATCCTTATGAATAACGCTAACAAATAAAACCAAAATATCTACTTCAATTACATCTATTTAAGCACATCTGATATATTTCTGCCAAGAACTAGAAACCAAAGAATTGAGTTTTGGCCTCACTGATGTCAGTGGAAACACAAACCTGTAACCTCACCATTTCATGTGGACAAAGAGATACCATGTACCCTACGTTCCTCAGTTCCTGAGGAACAGGAACACCTTGCGAAGCCAGAATGATTTAAAACCATTAATTTCCTATTGTATCATAGACTCCTTTTCTTCTTATAGCTTAAAACATATGCACAAAAATGAAAAAAAATAAATCCTTTGGTAGTATATTTCATTCTATTTTCTGCTCTGAAGGGAGATCTCTTTGGGACATTACTGAAAGGTTGGCTTTTTTGTTTGTTTGCTTGTTTTTTTCCTTTAGGCCTTGGAGCTTTATTCCTACAGTTCAAAATTGCCTGACTAATTAACCTGCCATAGCCTTGCCTCTTAAATTAAGTAGTCTCTTCAGTCCTATTGGGCTCAAAAACGTGTATCTTGTAGTGATCTTTGAGGCCATTTTCAGTGTGGCTCTCAGGTACACACCGCACAATAGTGACACACCAGGAATCTGCTGCCTAAATTTATTTCTCAGCACAAATCTCAGTATAGAAGTGTCCCTCAGATCCCTAAACCACAAGGAAAACATGCTATGAGTTCTCTAAGCTCCAAAAGTCTTCCATGAAAAACTTTAGAAAAACTTAAAGTGAGAGCAAGCAATCTTAAGTGAGAACAAGCACCTGAGACACTAAGCGGGTGACATCAGTAATAGGCAGAGAAAGTGACTTTGCGTATTCCAAGTCAATTCCCATAGGCTCTTGCTCCAGGCCAAACTATGAGGCATCAAAGTGAGAAGGGACCCTCCACTTCCAGTTGTTAACCTTGGCATCAGTAAAGACGTTTTACCTCCCCCCTACCTGGGAGGTGACAAGGTCAAGTCCAAACATTTTCCTACTTCCTCATTCAAGTGTTTAATCTCCATACTTTGGAGACCAACAAGAGGTCCTTTTGGACCAAGTCTGTCTTTAGGATAGCTGCCAGAGGCACTTCCCATCACATGGTAATCTCTTCTGGTGAAATTCAGCACAGTACAACTGCAGTGACATTTAGGTGTGCCCTGGCAGCTGCTTTTTTGGTGTTAAGAGCTCTGTGCTTAATCATATAGAATTGCAGGATTCTGCCCTTACTCTTGAATCCGACTTAGCTCAGGCTGACTTCAGCATCATCCACCTCAAAACTAGATTCTAAATGATCTTTTAGAAAGAAAAAAAAATGGATTTCTCCCTTAGCTGTATTTGCTAAGAGTAATTCTGGCCTTGCCTGCGTATGTGGATGCCTTTTCAGTACCCTCACAATAGCTTCTTAAGGTTCCTCTGAGGACCAGGTTAAGGTCTTGCCGCCTATTAAAATTTCTATTCCACAGTAAACTTGAATCTTGTACTTACATATCTGATGGATTAACTCTTTGAACTCATGGCAGCCAACTTCTGCCTTCAGTTTTTTAAAGGATACATTTGTGGTTGCCATTATATGAGCCTAGAAAGCTAGAGAAATCCAGGTGCTGATGGCTGGTCCTCCATAACCATCCTTTCCTTGATGAAGCGCTCACGCCGTCCAAATTCCTGCCTAGCATAGCATCCTAGTTTAATCTGAAATAGGAAATTAGCCTATGCTTTTTTTTTTTCCCTAAGCTTTATTCTTCTTAAGTCTAAACCTGAAGCATGCCCACACACCTTACATGTGAAGTATACTTCATTTTTATTTGCAAAGGACAAGGCAAGATCACAAGACTCAGTTATGTCTACAGCCAAAAGATTCAGAGGTATAGCTATATCTAGAAACAGATGGCTGACTTTAAGGACTATCAGAGAGGAATTTTTCTTCTAGTGTTGAGGACGGTGCACCAGTGTTCCGGCAACTGGAACTTTCACTACGCGTCATGCCATTCCTGAAGTTTCAGCATGTGGGTCAACTTTGTTGTCAACTGAAGACCCTGGGATCTTTCTGCAAATAAACTGTGACGTGCATGTGAAATTGCCTAGAGTTGTTCATTGCACAAATGAACACAGCCAGACATTCAAAGAGAAGGAAAGTCCATTTAAGGATAAAGTTCTTCAACATGTATTGTACGTTCTTTGACCACCTTCCTACTTTGTTTTCCCAAGAGTCTGTGGCAGTTCCTGGGATTCTGAGAGCGAAGAGCAATAAAGGGGTGTAGGCGCAAACTATCTAAATAAGTCAACACATGAAAGGAGCTGCATGCTTTTACAGGCATTACTGAGACCAAAGTTTATCCATCTCCAGAGCATATGCAGTGTAACCATACGTACAGGCAACACATCTTTAAAGGTTCCAGCAATCTTCTTGCTATATCATTTTAAATGAGTGCATCTAAATTCAAGTTTGTGGCTTATTCACATAAACCAAATCACATGAAGTTTTCACCAGTAAGGAGATGTGAAACAAGGGCATAGAGTCTGGTGTAATCTATGTTATGCCATTTCAATTGCAGTGAAATTCAGTTGTAGTTTTCACTGAATATTAACTAATGAAAAAACAGCTCTAAATAGGCTTAAATCCCTGTATGCAGGTGAGATGTACAGGTTTAAATCCTGTGTGGACAATTTTATTTTTGTGACAGATTTAACAGTGATATATTACAGCTTCATCTGGTGAACTATCAAACTAAGCTAACTTAAAAAAAAAAAAGTATTTAAAGGGTTATTTATACCTGTCTAAATAAAGTAATGTTAACACTGTGCAAGTTCACATGGACAAGGCTTTATGTGTCCATAAAGGAGATTGCATTTGATTTAACTATACTGAATTAAAGATAAATTATAGCTAAACTGGGGGGGGGGGGGGGAATGAGGATTACTGAGAGTTTTTAAAGTAGTTTTAATTAATTTTCTAAATATGTTTACTTTGCAATTCATACAAAATTGATATTCCTATCGCCTCCCTCAGTGAAACAAGCCCACTTCAAGCTGTGATAAGTACTCCTCAACATTTAAGTATGCAGCAAATTTTATATCTTTAATTGTGTGCACCAATCCATCTCTTCTCCTTATAATGTATACTAAGGCAAAACTTATCACTAACATAAAACATAAGATCAGGAATTTAAAATTTGGATTTAAAAAGTTGTAGAAAGATTTAAAAATCCAAATTCAGCTATGTTTTACATATGTAAATATGTTTTACATTTTAAGAAATGGTGGCCAAATTTTTAAAACCTGATAGAAGAAGCACAATTTGAGAAAATAGAATTTAAATGGAATTATAAAAAGGATTCATTTCAGATGATTGAAGGCAGTTACTTTGAAAGATATTCTTGTATGAGCTACTTTATTTCTCTAAAAAATAGCTTTAGCACTGGACAACAGATTTCGAATCTGACCCCACCCTTCACTACATAGCAAATATTTTAAGAAGACATGACATAACTTTCAACCAGGATCAAACTGAGACCCTATTTGTAGTAACTAGAGAGCTACAGACAACTAGATAACGTTCACTGTAGATGACTGGTCTGTTTGACAAAGAACACCCTTGAATTTATTCATTCTTATTAGGAATATGTTTCAATAAAACAGTTAAAAATAATCTGGAGGCAAACGAAGAATTTCCAACCTGAAAAATTATGCATAAAATCACAATTTCACCCCAAAATGGCAATGTATTTTAAGTGTTTCTGTTAAAACTCTAAAAAAAAGATCAATACAAAAGTTTAATGATGTAGTCTCAAGCTTGCACACACAGGAAGTATGCTACTCATAAAATTAGGGGAAATAGATTAGCAATCTAGAGACCAGATGGTTGTATTTACTTGCTGACATAACACTACCAAATGTTCCTAAACTTATTTTTCAAATTTTTCTTTCACATTACATTATCAGCGTAGGAACTGATCCTGCAAACATATACATACACAGTTCAATAAATTTATTCATTTGAGTAGTCCCATTGACTTTTCTGCAAGAGACTTTATTCACAGAACCAGGCTGTCAATTTAGGGTACGTCAACAGGGTTATAAATTCTCTCTGCCTACACTGAATTGTGCAGACTAATTCTGGAAAAAGTAACAACAATAAAATTGTGTGTGTGATTTTCTGCTGTTTTTGTACTTTGTAAAAGAGACGGCCATCTATGAAGGAAATGTTAAAAGACATTGTCTTTTAACATAAATGTTAAAATGTGAAATGTCCATTTAGGGATGTTCCATGTCCATAAATATATTGCCTGTTTCTGTGGATAACTGTTAAATTTGGCAGGGCCTGAAGTAAATTGAAATCTTAAGATGATTCTCCAATTTAAAACCAAGGAAAAAAAAATATTGTTAATAACAATCTATTTTAATCAGAAAATCACTACTATCAACATGAGATTATGCTTTTTAATTATAATGGAATTCTCTTATAAGTTACTTAACTTCACTAATTTGTGAAAAATATATTTGCTTCCAAATATTTGTCCAGGGACATTATTCTCTGATGAGAAAAAAAAAAGTCACTACTTGCTGTGCACTATTTATAATTTGACTCACATATC
This sequence comes from Struthio camelus, assembly GCF_040807025.1. Taxonomy (NCBI): domain Eukaryota; kingdom Metazoa; phylum Chordata; class Aves; order Struthioniformes; family Struthionidae; genus Struthio; species Struthio camelus. The sequence goes on from NC_090945.1 coordinate 76,641,167, forward strand.
TGTAGGAGTGATGGCTAATCAAAATACACTGAATTGCACTTGCATTAGGTTATTCATATTCATACCATAACTTTTTCCTTCCACCATCATGCTTTTTCTTCCATTTTCATTTTTCTGTCTTTTTAAAACTAGTGGTCCTTCTCTTCCCTGCAACTACTAGTTTTGAACAGAGCTAGTTTAGGGCCCCTTTTTCCAACATACTTTTTTGCCATCTTTCCTTCCATCATATTCCCTTTTCCTCAATTGCTTGCATTTTTCCAAACATCTCATATTCTCAGGTCTCCTCAGGTTCCTTTCATTCTATTTTTACATAACTTACAAAGGCACCTGCCTCCAGGCAATGTATTTCCTCCCCTATTTATTTTTTCTATTTGCACCATCTGTGTGTGTGTGTGTGTGTGTGTGTGTGTGTGTGTGTGTGTGTGTGTGTAATATAGGCTTTTCATTTACTGAAAGTGATATCATACTATGTTGACCCCGTTACTCCCCTGAAATTAACAAGTTTGTTTTCTAGTGCTACAGTTTGTTGATCACACTTCTAGAAGCCAAGAGGGAGTTACTTTAATGTCATAGTTACAGTGATAAAGCTAGGTAAACCATGACGTGCTCTCTTTGAATACTTTCTACACTCTAAACTTCTTACTCGTACTCATACAGAAACAGTTTCTCAGTCTTGCAAAACCAGGAGTTCTACCAAGCATTTTAATTCAAGGCAGGTCTTTCAAGTTATATTTGGTCTGAACATCTCAATATTCAAATATCTTTACCTGCAGCCAGCTGTCCCATATAGATGAGATAGGTTCCTGCCTACAAAAACAAAACCAGAAAAATTACTCAGCTTAATTTTTCAATCAAGTGTCCAGCCATTACTAAAACAAAATGAACAGCAGCAAAGAGAAACTATGTTTAGGCAGGAATTTTTCAATCTGTTGTCAAAAAAACATTAAGAAATTCTAACTTATGTGAAGCTAGTTATATTTGTTTACAACAGCACTGTGTTCACCCTCTGGACAAAAACAAGGCTATAACAGATAATCTGGAAGGGTGGATATAAAGCCTTTTGTTAAAGAGATGAGGTTTTAAAAAATGGAACTACTTAACAATGGTGTTTTATGTAGAAATAAAATCTCACAGCCTGCAAACAAACACTACTTCCTTTAATGTAGTTATATAAGACAATGCTCAGAGGAATACTGGAATACTGTATGTCATTCTGGTTGTTCATCTTTAAGAAGGATGCACTCAAAAGAGAAAAATTAGCAAAACAATCAACAGAATAATCCCTACTTTGCAACAGAAAAGTAAAAGTGTTACTCTTCTGAAGAAGGGCCACATGGATTCTGGGGCGGGGGGGGGGGGGGGGGGGGACTGGAGATGCAGCTAAATCACAGTGTTGACACAAGAACAAACAGGTGTAAATTGACCATGAATAAACTTGGAAACAATCTTCTCAATTCGAACTTACCCATTCGTAATGCAGCTCTCTTCATGATTCTGGGGACAAAACACCCCACTCACTTTAAGCTGCAATTCCATACGTTTACTAAAAGGATTATGTGACATGGTTGCTTGTAGTAGCAGGCAAAGAACCAGGAGATTTCTTGCATTCCTGTGTCTATACAACTGTGGAATTATAATTCTCGTTGCAAGCAAGGAGGGGGGCTACCTACTCTGCTGTACAAGGTTCAAATATGCTGCCATTGTTATTGCTCATTAATTGGATTTAATTACTGCAAAGTTAAAGTACATTACATGAGTAAACATTAATTCCTGTGGAGTCAAGGGGGAGTTCCTTTTTACATAAAAAAGTGTCAGGAAGCAGTACAGCATGGATACATCAACTACCTGAATCTATAACATCTCTACATTTGAAATGTGCCAGACACTTAAAAACACACACACACAGACACTCCCCTCACACACACATTATCTCCCTCTCAGACGCATGTATGATGATGTCCTTACAAGTACACTGATCACCTGTGTGACCTTAGGAACAATCCTGCTTTCAAAATTACCTGTAGGGAATATACTAGCAACCACCATTTTCTTCAGGTTCCATCTTCTACTGCATTTGAATTATCCTGTTATCATGATTTAAACTCTGCAGGAAGGGGCCGCATTTACATACAATAATCATTTTTTTTTTTAGAACTGTGTCATTCTTGGTCTTCATACATAAAGGATCTTTTCAGGAATATTTTCACATATTATTAATTTGCTTGGTGAGGATAACCTTTATCTTGTTCACTAGGCATAATTACAAATTAATTGGTCAGGCCTGGATTTTATAATATCTAACATTAATTTAGATAACAATATGTTAGATTATATAGGAAAATACAAATAACTTCAAAAATAAATATTCAAGAGGAGTCATTGTTTAATGGTGAGAATGGAAAATGGCCTGAGTTTCAACTACTAACATTAATTCTTTACTTCTATACCTGAATCTAATCTTGGATACTCAATCCTGCAAATACAGTGAAAGCAGGAGAAATATGTTTTTCAAAGAGTAAGCAGAAAGAAATGGTGTATATCAAATTCATCTGATGACATTCTGAATTTATGTTAAAGGCAATTTCAAAGTCATCATTCATTAAAGCATCAAACACTTGCTAATATTTCATCTTAACCATTTAAATAAACTTAAATAAATATAAACCTTTATGCTTTCAGCTCCCTCTTGTGGTATACCAATGTTGATCTCTTTTACTGACCACTCCTTAAAACATCCACTTGCCTACCACAGTTGTTCCACCCGCAAATACATGTAGAAGCATTGAGCATTCTTCGTAATTTCCATCTATATATTTTGGTCATCAGTACAGGAGATCGTTACATTGCAATTAAGATTTTAAAACTTCGTTATCTCTCCCAGTAATTTGCATGTCCCAAAGCATACCATCTGCCCAGCAATAATAAATAAGCTTCTTTTTTTTTATTTCTTTTGAGATATATATATATATATATATAGGTATATATATATATAAGTATATACACACAGTACAATATTTTTCTTTTGTGGTAGAGAATAAATGCGAGTTTTCATTGCTGGTTGTTCATTAAGTCAACAGATTCCAGTTAATAATGAAAAAAATTATACATTTAATATCAAAAGCAACTTCAAGTATCTTCTATACATTTTAGTATTCAGTATATAGTAAGGTTGGTTTGGGTTTTTTTATTATCAAAAGTGGTTTTTTACCATAATATCTTAGAGTACTATTCATATCAGGCATGGATTTTAAATTGATGTATCTCATGGTCCCAACTAGCTCTTCACAAGAACCAAAGGTCACTTGTACAATCACTGCATATGTTTCAAAACAGGGTTTAATCATCAGCAAAGTCAAGATGCAATTAGCATGTTTAGAAATACACTACTTTGTTCTCCTACAACAGGTCAGGCTGCAGTCCTTGATGTGAAGCAACATACAACACTGCTGTTTGTAAAATCATACCTGACCTAGGCATAAATAGTACTGAAAAAAGTTCCCAGAGCTATTCATCCCTTAACCTTTCTGTATAAAAATAGTTCAACTTAGGCATTTATTGCACTAGCTTTCTCACACTGAATAGCTCTCACCCTGCATTCTCTCTTCTCTTTGCTTAACTATGATTACACTAAGATTTTTAATTTCCATGGAAAACCTGGGAATAGGGCAATAGACACACATAAGGTGTGCGATAAAGGGATGTCTATAATATCAACAATAATCTCCGAGGCATTCACAAAGGAAACTAAACGTTAGATTTGGAGATCATTTTCTCCAGTAGATTCATCATTCTCTCCTGTAGCTGTAAGCTTTGAACTTGAATGATGTTTTGCTGATCCAGAATCCTGCGCACTTCTCTACAGGTTTCTTCCATAGCTCTACTTAACTTCTTTTGTTCTTCCAACATGGCCTCCATTAATTTTAGCTTCTTCTTTTGGAAGCTGCAGCTTTGCATTTTTCTTTTCTTAACTGGTCTTTCTTCAGCTCTGAAACACAAAGATTTGTTAGCCATTAAACTCATGAAAAAAATGTTAGGACCTAAAACTCAAGCTATAACTAAGGCTGGTTTTAAAAAAATGAATTCTCCAATAAATTCCCTCCCAAGTTCACACCAAAACATAAGTATTTACTATACTATTTCATAGTGTTACTGACTGTAAAAAATGTTTTTAATCTCATTGTTTTTAACAAGAATTTTTCCTGAAGAGTGTGAGGCATAATATTTTCTTTTTCTTTTGACATTTCTTGCACCTCAAGTTTAAAAGTTGTATTGTGAGAGACCTTTTGCTTATCTAGCTATTATATTTATACTAGTTGTTATTTTTTTTAAAGCATCACACCAGTGAGGCTAATCCCACTATGGCATACTCGTCTCAGAATTTGCCCTTACGCTGAGGCAAAGCGGTTGCACCAACCACTTATTTATGTGCTACAGCACAAAGCATTATAAACTACATACAAGTTGAGCAGGCTACCCTTTGCAAGGTTCCCTTTTATCATGTAGGTCACAGGTTGATCACATTTCATATTCGGCTTTACAGAAATTTTGGCGTGGCAGTTAAAAGAGCTTGTTTTTTCATCAAATACGTCTATCGGAAATACAGGGTACTATGTCTACCACCTGCTTATTTTAAGAGAAGCTGGTTTATGTTTAACTACAAATTCTATCAAATAGGATCACTAGCAAAAAAACAGTCATATTTCACTTCAAAGGTCTAACATTTTAGCTGATATTTCAAGCATACTGTAACCCACTATCAATCTGTAAAACTGACATGTGCAATTTAGGTCATATTTTAAGAATTTCCTCCATGCTGCTTTATGGTATGTTACTGTCTGGGAAGAAATATAAACCTAAAAACAAACTGAGGGCTCTCAAGATGTGTAGTTCACATGGCCAGCCTAACTTGGGGTGACTGTTCAACATATGAACTCAAGACCACAGGCTTTTTATTGTAGCAGAAGCCATTGACACGTCTGCTCATTGCTTACTGACACAAAGTGTGCGAGTCAGAACATCCCCACACACACACATACACACACACACATACAAGATCTATTTCTCTTACCCTGTAATCTAAGAAAGGAGCATGCTGGACTGTGAAGGAGGAGGAACAGCAGATAGCAAGCAAACATGCATGTGAACTACACATCTAAAAAAGCCTTCAGTTACAGATAGATAATTTTACAAATTTACACAGATATGGTGACCAAAAACCACTGGCTTTCAGGTTATCCAAGTATTCAAAGTTGTTCTACATTTCAAAGGGCTTTTCATCATTACAGTGCTATGGTGATTCTAAGGGAAAGGAAAAGTCATCTTTATTCTTGTTAAGCAGAACTTAGGAAGGTATATGAAGTGAGCTCACCTTTGCAGATCCAATATATCATGTTTGGCTTTGGGCAAAGATATGGGTCAAAAAAATACATGTTGCTCTTTGCATAAACTGTGGCCCAAGCCTTCAGCTGGTCAATGAGATTATCATAGCTGGACATCCTGCAAAGAATGAGTCTTGGCTGATACCAAATTCAATTTTGCCCCATTAATTCAAAGGGTTAGAATTATTTGAAATGTGGTTCTCAAAGAGGCTGACCGAGTGGAAAAGGTCTACAGTAGTCTAAGGACAACACTGGATCTGTTTATTCGATGGTTCCTGTCACTTCACTTGCACAGGTAAGAGAAGCACGCATTCAAGGGGACAGAGCAACAAACCAATCTGATTTCTGAAATGATGGCATTATTTCAGCCAAAGCCATTTTTTGAACTTGAATTTTCTGCATAGAGGATCTAATTACCAGAAACCAGGCAAATCTCTATCCTCTGCCCCCTACAGTACTAGAAAGAAGCTGTGGTAAAACCTCTCTATCTGAAACTGGTGAGCACTGGGACACTGGGCAATGAGGACATCTTGTCAGAGTAAGCCTTGGTGAGAATGGTCCTTAATAAGGAATGAAAGAGAAAATCTGGGGCATGCCAAGAATACTGAGCTGCGCTGAGTATTGCAAGAGCTTTCTTGGCAATTGTGGCTACCACTTTTTTTTTTTTTTTAATTTCAATTGGGACAGAAAAAAGTGCAGAAAAAGGAGATGGGGTGATTTGGATTGAACTAAAAGGAGCCTTATTTTCAGAGAAGAAAAAACAATTGATTGAAGGGTTGTCATAGATTCCATATAGGAATGCAAGATGTTATCTGTTTTTCAGTTAAACATATGAGGCTCATCAAAAGCTATTACCTGTATAGCTGGGTTCAACACAGTAACTGTCTGAGAGAGCTCCAGAGAGGGGGAAGAGAGAGAGAGAGAGAGAGAGAGAGAGTCAAAATATCTGACTATGATGACAGCCACCTGGGAAGCCATAACAGCAGTATCGGCAGTCTGCTAATACTGAGCAAGTAACCACTGCTCAAAATCAGGTGTCAGCCATAGCTCAGAGTCCTTCCCCAAAAACAGGGCACAAGTATTTTTTAAGGTCTCCTAAATACTGTGTTTCTGTTTACAGTTAACAAACACAACTTGGTAATAAGCCAGCCTTCAATGAAAAGAAATAACCTTTTCAGACACCCCTATATTTCATGTGCTCTCAAACTCATTTTCTCTGCAGCCATGGTGACCATCAGTGAGAGGGCTTCAGTGGTCCCACACAAATCCGTAGTAGGGACCTGGAATTTTTAATCCTCTCTTCTCGCAAAATAGCTCTTGAAGGAGACCTCTTGAGAAGAGGTCTACAAAAGAAGGAAAGAAGAATCTAAAGAACGTAATTTATGAGTAAACAGCCCTCAGGGACTTGGAATGATGCTAAACATCCAGTGATTCCTGAAGGAGTCACTTGAATCCTGAAGTGTTTCCTAAGATACTGAGCCATCTTTCTTGAGAAGTTGAAAGTCTCCCAGGTAGGGCCAAGAGACCGATCTCTACTGTCAATATCTCTTTCTAGCAGAAAATCAAAAGGAAAGCAGGCCTAGGAATATGGCTTATAAGGTTCAGCACTGAGCATCCCACCAGCATCAATATCCTGAAATAGTTTCAGCTAGGACTACTTCCAGTTTAGCAGTCTCTACGCACCAGCACATGAAATGATCAGTGTCTACTGTGAAAGATCAATTGGTTCCCATTGCTGATTTTCTGCATCATGTTCCTCTGCAGCCAACACCTCTGTAATGATGAGGGGTGCAACAGATGCTGAGAGGAAACATCCACTCCCTCTCTGAAAGAAGCACCTCCACTCTTTGCAAAGCCTAGTCTCTGAGGGTAGATTTTTGAGATCTGGAGAAAAAAGGGGTCTAGGAAATCCAGGATCTCAAAGACAATCTGCTGGTACTTTTGGGAGGCCAGTGTCTATGACAAAGAGTCTCCAAGAGAATTGGCACTGATGTTTCCCTGAGCACACAAGCAAAGAAAGCATGGAAGAGCTTTGGCACTGGGATCACGTTCCAAGCAGAACCTTGGAAAGCTATTTCCACGCAATGGTCCAAAACAGACAGGCAGGGTTCAAAGCAGCAAAGAAAACCAAGAAAAAAAAAAGTTCCCCCTCCCCTAGGAGGCTGAATAGAGTTGACAGTATGTACTGGGACCAGGTGGAACAAAGCAAAACCTCCAGCTGCTGTTAGGCAAGATGTCTCCAGTTTCAAATGTATTTGCTGTCTACCTATGTTAGATAGATCAGTTTAATTCACTGTTCAATTAAAAAGTTCCTCAGCTGATAACCTACAACTCACCAGGTAAGGTTCATATTCAAGGGGTGTGTGTGAATAATTAATGAAACAGAATTTAAATATAAAGAGTAATCCATTTACCAAATGTGCTACCTCCACAAAACCAGACTAACGGTTCTTCCTTTCTGACTACTTCATGTCAAATGGGTCTCCAGCACTGTCAGTTTCTGCAATTTATGGCTCTCAACTGCTGACCACTGTATCTGGCGTGTCTGTGCTTTCATAGTTATGTACAAATCTGAGTAACCTCCATAACCCATATATTTATGAAAAAGAATTAACAATGGTCTGGGAAAAAAATATTAGAGATGACACAAATATCTTTAGAGTTTGAGGACTGAGAACCAGAGCAATCTTGATCTTCTGGTAAACTAGGTTCATCCAAATACAGCCAAATGTATTCAGGAATTAATGAGACTCATCCTTGAAGTAACGTCTAGAGAAGAACCACAAAAATGGTTTGGAGGGTGGGCAAAGCACCTTGCTGTGATAACAAGTCCACATAACGAGTTAAGATGCACTGTATAATGTACATAACCTAAAGCTCAAATTTCTTTGTAGCGGCTGCCCATTCAGATTTTGAATAGCCATAGCTTAATTTTAAAAAGATTGAAGGCCTTGCCAAAACTGCTACCTCCTGAATTAGCATTCGCACCAAATTTTAATGCACTTCAAATTCTATTACACAATTCACATCTTGGTTAATTCATGTTACCTATTCTTGCACTTTCTGTATGTGTAAACCCTCTAGTACCAAATAACTCAACCTACCTTTTAAAAAACAATGAATACCAGCAGATGATGGTATGATCATGGTTTACAACTACCTCAAGGCAAAAAGCACAAAATATTGAAAGAGCCTCCAATATAGTGAAAAATTAAAAACTTTCGCATGTTACTTCTACTTATCTCAATACATTCAAATTAGAAACAAGACACTGGTTTAAGCAAGGGATTAATCACTAGAACAGAATTCCATAGGGAAACATGAATTCTCAGTCTTTGGAGCACATCAGATCTAGACTGAATATCTAGTGGAAAATTTCCAACAAACAAATCATAGGAACAAAGATGTGGAGGACAACATAGATATGAGGTTTCTGAGTGCAGTAGTCCACTGCTGAAGGGAATCATGTCATGGAAAGAAAATTTCTGTGCCCTACATCAGAGTAATTGGATTCAGTACGTGAATGGTGTTTAATAGGATGTCAGACTAGACGATATTGTGGTCTTCACTATAGTTTATCAATCGATGAATGTAACTTCTTTGCATCCCAATTTTCAGTATGATAAAACGGCAGAACAGATAACATCTGAACCACATATACAGTCTGTATAATGTTCTGTTACTACTTAACCAATAAAAAACAAAACCATAAATAAGTCCACAGGATGGGGAAAAAAAGAACTATTTTCAATTAAATAAAATGTCATGTATAGCGTTGATAGAAATTTTGATTTGAAAAATTTTTTTAGGCTGCAAAACAAGACTTCATCACATTTCATTATATTATCTGACAATAATTCTATTATTGTCACGTTTTATTGGTACTGCAGTATAAGGCAAGCTTTGTTGAAGCCCAAGAGCAGTGTAAGTACAATACTGAACTAATAGTGGATGCCCCATTAAAGGGAAGTAAGGGTTCCAAATGATTTTTCTCATCTGGGAATTGCAGCAAAAATATTAATTTGATCCCATGTTAATCGTACTATCACTAACTTAGTGAAATGTAAGGTTTTTCCAAGAAGGTCCCACACTCAAACGTCAAGTAAAATTCAAAGAAAACTAGCTTCAACTATTTCTAGCTTGAAAGTATGTATTTATTGAAGTATAAATCTTGACATCTTTCTCTATCATGAAACTAAACATTAAATCCAATAATTTATGTTGTAACATAAAAGTATGTAGCCTCCTGCTACATTCAGTGATACTATGGAAAATACAAAGCTGACACTCAAAAGCTCAAGTTTTTAAGGTGACAAGAGTAAGATTTTCAGACTTTTAAAGCTGACTTAAAAATACACACACACACAAATAGTTTGAGTTTTTTCACTGATCGGCTGTCACCCTAACATCATGATTTTTAGTACTGGGAAAAAAATCATGTACATTTGACTGATCTGTATATAGTCTGTTTCATAGAAAAATAAGGAATATACAGGTGTAAAATATATCTAGATTTTACAAATAGATATATGTGTATGTTTTTCAAAATACATGTTTTACATGTAGTTGTAAAATACAAAAATTGAGGGCGCAACTGGGGACCTGAATTGTTTTTTTTTATTCAAAGTCCCAAGATTGTCTGTAGGTCTCTTTTTAGCCTACTGGACTATCCATGCACTTTCTAGAGACAATGCATTTACAAAAAAACAAGATGGATCTATATTTTGTATGCCAATTCTTTTCTCTCTTGTTGGTTATTTCAAAGTGTTTTTGATATACAGGATGACACACTAATTGCTTAAGCTGAAAATTGCTTCTCAACTCATAATTCCATTAGTAACCTCTAAAAGAAATATCTTTCCTGTCTTATCATGGCAGCTGTAAGTGATTTCAACCCATCTGAAATCATTAGCAAGTGCTGTATTCATTCTGGTCAAAAAAGGACTCCCTACACTTCTCTGTTTCATCCGGCTGAATTAAACAGGTCAAAGTTGTACAAGCTTTCCATGACCCCCACAACTACTGTAATACATCTCTTTTCCTCCTTCCAGATACAGGCCCTATTAATGTCACAAGTACCTGCACATTTTTAATCAGATCATGTCACTCACCTGATATGTCATGCTCATCTCTCAAGGGGTGGCTATAGATCTTTTTTTGGCTTTTGCTTTTTTTTAAACACAAATACACAACTGCTCTTGAACTTATGAACATGCACATATTTTGCAGTTAAATGAGATGCACAGTATTGCATTGTACAAAATATTTTGATGACCGCAGTAGAGAATAACACGGTCAGAGCACGGCCAGTAGTTGGGAAGCAATGTATTACAGAGCGCTAGCATGCAGACAGCTGACTTGTCTTTCCCTCCCCTCCACAAACCCAGTTTCACAGCCATCCTTACTGGACAACGGCACCACTGTGGCCTGAGCTACAGCAAAGACAGCATGTCATTACCTGCCATATGGACCTGCAGCCTGTTCAGAGCCAGTGCATGCCATTAAAGGGTAGACTTAAATGGTGTGAAGTTTTCAAATTGGCTGAGTAAAGTTCAAATATTTTTGACTGAAACAACTTAGGTAATTACCTTGGATGAAGCAGAAATCACTGAACCTGAAGTTGGCCAAAATTCATTATAGCCTAAAATCGTCAGACCTTATCACTATGGAGAGAATTCAGTTAGAGTGGTTTAAGCTCACTTTACCTGTAAATGAAAGTATCTACATGAGAGTGGGAGTAAACGTGCAATTGGATGTACGTTTGTCGTTGATTAGCTTCACTTCTGTGATGGCTCGTCTACACCCTGTAGTAAAACCTAGTGTGGTGATCTCTCTCCTCCCCTCCCACTCACCAAAATCTGTGTTGGCCTGGAGTTGTCCCTAAGCTGAGGTAACTTGCTTTTAAAAATTACATTAATTATGTTATCAAATAGTCTAGTGAATAAATATATCTCATGTTTAAAAAAAAGTGACCTTTAAATTAAATATTAAATAATATTAACAGAAATAAAATTCTGACTAGAGAAAAAAAAGTCTGCATAAGAAATGTGATCTTGGAGTTTACAGATCCTAAATCAAGATAGATTATATGTCAGGGATATCAACTACTTAATATGAGGTATGATTCAAAAAACTGTTGCTTGTGAACAAAAAGGCTGTTATAGTTTAAGAATTATTCAAAGAATGTATACTGAAGTACCAAAAATATGCAAAAAAGTATGTTTTAGAATTATCAGCAATTCAAGTACCGTTTCCTTGAATCATTGAACGAATTTATCCTGGTTTTACTCATCCAAAAGTAGTCCTGGAAACCCATAACCCAAACTTGTTTGGTTGGTTCTTCTTCCAGCTCAACAGCTTCTCAGTTGCATGACTGACAGATAATTTTACTGCCATAGTTAAAGCCTCTCAGACTCATGATAGGGATCTCCAGGATCAACGTGTTTTCTTCTATCAGAAAACTATAATCAAGTCTTATTTCCACAGCACTCTGGGTGAAAAATGAGACCAGTAAGTCAAAATTTTGTATCAGCTGTACAACCCTGCCTTTTGTTAAAATTGTGCTTCCCAGAGAACTCTGATCTTATCAGCAAAGGAAACACAAATTTGCATTCTCAAATTAGCATTTACCGTGAAAAAGTGACATACTCAATTATATTTTAAATGACGGTAATGTACTTTCAAACTGCATGAGTACCATTGTTTCAGTGTCCTCAGAAATATTTAGTTTGCATCTTGTCATCATTTGAGTACTAGCTGAAGCAAGTGAAATTTCGTACTCGTGAAATTCAATAGTACTACCAAAAGCAAGACTAGATCAAGACAAAAGTACATCAGAGCCATACGCTGCATCTCTCATTGCACTGTTATACTATCTAGAACATGCCTGTACTCCATACAAATACTCTGCTTCACGTGATCAGTGTGACATGCATGCTGAATTTTGGCAATAATATGTGACTTTTTGCCCAGTCTTTCTACTCTCCTGTGAAGGAAGGAAGGAAGGAAGTACCCTAGATGAGCAGAATGGCTGAGACTGGAGAACTTATCTCATTTGTGATTTACAGAAAAGCTACAATAGTCATCAGAGAAAAGTGTTCTAGGATCTTCCTTTTATATAGCAGATCTGGTTCATTCTGTGAAATACAGGAAAGGAAAAAGAATTAGATGCTACCTCAACTTGTAAGAAAGTAAGCTGGACGAGCTCTCTGAATGTTCATCTTCAAAGCACTCTTCCCTTCCTTCATATGTAAACTGGTTGTATGGCAAGTACAGAGGTGTAGACTTAGCTGATGGAGACTGCGAGGCCTCCGTCTGTGATGTAGAAGGACCTGGCTGCTGATTTTCATGCATTTTCACATCGCTGTGGTCTGTCACTTTGGATAAGATCCTATCAATGGTTTTGTAGTAAGGCCAGTCAGGTGCAACCGTTTCACTGTCAGTCATGCATTTTAATTTCCTGCAAGAAAAGGCACACAACATTAATGCTTGTTTTCCTTTAAGAGTACTTTTATACAGATCATATACATCTATTTCAAAATATTTCCTCTGGTCACATTTGGGAGTCAAACTGAAAGTTGTTAATGAGAACAAAATTAGACTTTTTTTTCTTTAAATCTCCAGTGAAGCCATTAACTTTCTTTTCCTGGTTTTAACCTGCGATAAAAAGACACATGCTATCCCAAATGAGATTCAATACAAATAAAGAATACTACAGCTTCTAATGGTAAGGGGAACATGTTCAAATAGTACAACCACATTAATCATACAATAATTTTTCTTCTCCTTATACAGTGCCATACTAACCAATCTGACAGGGGGCCTGACAGTGCACTAAAACCACCAGAGCGGGGAACAAGTTGCTGCCTTTATCAAACCGAACAGTTATGGTCAGTCATGTCCCTCCATGCTTCAAAGAACAAATATTTATTTTTCATTATGAACATAAGCGTCTATAAACGGAATTCATATTGTTTTCCTAACTTAGCCTAAAAATTTGAATTGTCCTGGTGAAAATCCTAGTGACAACCATAAGATGTAGATTCCCATATATCTGTTACAGAGTCAGGATCAGTGTAGGAAGAAGCATAGAATTTCATTTATTTACCAAAAAACCCAAGTAAAAGTGGTTAATAATGCATTATAAACAGCATGTATTAAAACATGATAGCAAAAGGAGTCTCTCGTCTGAGACCTCGTCCTTCACACACACCTTATTATGAGATGTATTATTCAGTCCTAACAACAAAGCTCACCTCCAGCCCATTTGGTGCACATCGTTATTTTATTTGTTTTTACTGAGAAACATAAAACTGAAGTGTATAGATAAGTTATATATTTCAAAGAAACTCCATTGCTGAGACAGAGTCCCCAGCTTTCTCTTCGTTTGCCTTTCTCAGTTGCAATCTTGTTACTCTACATCAAAGTGCATGAAGGGAACAAAACAGGAAAGGCAAGACCAATGACAAATGTTTCATTTTTATAAGCTAGTCATTCAAATGAACAAAAAGTTGAACCAAATTCTAATTCTCCTAGTTAGGAAGAGGTTTGCAGAAAAAAGGGTAAGAGCTATTGTTGGGCACCTGGCCCAGGCCCTTTTCTTGAAGCATTTTACACTTTTTTCCTCCTCAGAATCCATCCTGCCCACCCATGCTGGCCCCGCAAAGGATAGAATTAAATAACATGTAAACATGCTAAAAATGGTGCCAAACTTAAAAGTGAGAACTTGAAGTTCTTCCATTTAAGCAGCTCTCAGCCTAGAGTAAGAGGAAATCCACCACTAAGGAAAGAAAGGAAAAAGATTTTGTTAGATTTTAAAGCAGTTTAAGGATTCTTCTTTTTTTCTTGTACTTGCAAGGTCTGATGAGCTTTTCTAGCTATTTGGAAATGCACATCATAGTCCTGCATAGCAAAGCCTCCACAGCCATCGGTATTTTTAAGCCCTCTATGCATTCAAAATTTTAATTTCATACATGTTTCACAAACTGCTGCTGTGATTTCATAGTCAGAAAATATCTAGTGCAACCTACATATGAATACATATCCATCAAGCGCAGATACAAAATAGCTAAACACAGGGTTGACAGCAACTATCATTTAATATTGAATATTTTTACTTTGTTTAAGCTATTTGCATATACCACGATAAACTACTAGCCAAGTCCACATTTCACATTGTTTTGCCATCTTCAAACCCCCAATATATTTGAGTAACAAGTTTTGCTATGTTATCATCCTCAGCTGCTCATTACAATGCAGTCAGACATCCCTTCGGGTGAGACAGCAAAAAGCCATGCGTGAGCACTTCTCAGCCATGCCAGTGCAAAGTCCAGCAGCTGCCAACTTCACCAGACGTGGTTTGAGCCTTGAGAGCTGCAAGACATTGTGCCAAAGAGCATGGATAAAGCTCAACTCTGCTCGGGGGCAGATTGCTTTCTCACGTCTAACCTACTGTCGACTGGGACCCCCAGGGCTTCACCAGCAGAGCTGCTACCTAGCTGGCCAGTCCCCCAGTCTGCATCAATGCAGTGCATTCAACCACGACAGGTGCAGGACTTTGCATTTTTCCTTGTTGAATTTCATGAGGCTCAAATCAGCCCGTTCCTCCTGCCTCTCTCGGTCCCTCTGGATGGCAGTCCTGCCCTCATGTGTACAGACTGCACCCCCCAGCTTGTAGTCATCTATAAAATACTGAAGAGGCACTTTATCTCCTCCTTCAGATCATTGATAAAATATTAAACAGGACAGGTCCCAGTACAGACCCCTGTGGTCCTCTGCTTGGAACAAGCCTCCAGGTAGAGTATAAGCTATTAGCTATTATCCTTTAAACGCAGTGATCCAGCTAGTTTTTCAGCCATCTAGTAGTCCATCCATCTGGAATGTAATACTCAAACTTGGAAAAAAGGACATTCTGGGAAAAGTGTCAAAATACTTTCTACTGTCAAGCTAGATGACACCCACTGCTCTTCCTTCATCCACATATCTAGTCATTTAGTCACAGAAGGCAGTCAGGTTGGTTAGATATGATTTATTCTTGGTAAATCCATTCTAGCTATTCCCAGTCGCCACCAAGATGACTTGCTCCATGCTCTTCCCAAAAACTGAAGGGAAGCTAATCAATTTGTAATTCCCTGGGCCATCCTTCTCGCCCTTTTGAAGATGGGTGCAACACTGGCCTTTCTTCAGTCATCAGGGACCTCCCTCCATCTTCATGACTTGCAAAGTTGATCTCTGACTCAACCCTCTTCCACTGCTGGTAATTTCTCTATTCCTTGAACCCTGTTCTAGGCACAAAAGTCTGGCAGACCTGGTCCGTGAAGACCTACACAAAGAAGGCACTGAGTATCCTCAGCCTTATTATTTGCAGCTACAGTCACTAAATTACCCACCTCATTCAGCAGGAGGCCCACATTTTCCATGTTTGTTCTTTTACTGCTAATGTAACACTAGATGTGTAGCTGTAAGCAACTGCTACTAAGAGAATATATGGTATAAGCTCCAGATGAAGGCAGCTCCAAGTAGTATTACCTTGCTTTGATTCATAGATGGTGTGCGAATGACCATTCTGAACACATTAACATTCAAGTGTTAATTTTTCACTAGAATAGCGCTCAAATTTTTCTGCCTTTAGCATTGTCTATTATATCATTCTGAGCTAAAAGTTTAGCACGTTTTTCAAGAGTAGGTATCTTCTCTGAATAGATCAGTACTTTGGGTTTTTTTTATATTTGAGCTCACATGTGCACCTGGACCACTACTTTTGACAAAGCTATCATGATTTTTAAGGAACAGCTGCCCACACAGCTCTAGAGTTGCAGCTATACAAAACCAGACATTTCCCTGGCTCTAAATGCATAGTATGGATATCAGTTCTTCCACTTCTGACTTCTTACCGCAGCCCTAGGCTAAGAAAAGCTTAGGTCACTGCCACCAAGTGGGCAGGAGAACTTTGCTAGCTTAAAAGCGGCATCAGCAGCAACCATCTAGCTGTAGAGAGTTTGGCTCATATGTAAAGAAAAAAAAGATGTAATGGATGGAAAGGCCAGACGATAAGGAGAAATGAAGTTGTCAGTACTTTGCAAAAAGGAGCAGGCATGCTGCAGGTGACGGAAGCAGAGAACATTCACTGGAACAGTGGCGATGTTTTAACTTCCTGGTTTAAAAAAAAAATAATAATAATCAAATAAGCTAACTTGGTAATATTGGTATCAAGTCTCTGGATTCACTAACTTTAAAGTGTTTTTTTCTGAAAATGCCAGAGGAGTTCAGAAAACCTAGTGAGAGAGCTGAGATTTTTTTTGCCTGTAAGCATAAGCCTAACAGAACCGAACTGAAGTCAGAAACAAAGACGAATTCATTTAACTCAGTCATCATCATACGTCATAGCAGGTCTTAGTTGTACCCAAAATGTAAAGGCTTGTTTTGCCTTTTTTTTTCTTAATGAAAAATGAAGATGTTCATAAAGGAACAGGACAATAGTAAGGCTGGGACACAATAGTTGTGAGAGAGGAAGATGAGCCTAACATTCAACACTGAAAACATACGTTGGCAGAGCGCTACCTGAGCGAGTGAGTGAGCCAGGCAGAGGAAGTAGGTAGGAAACGGGTAAGCAAGAAAGTCAGAGCTTGCAAAATAAATTCATGGTGATTTTATCTCAACCTAGTAGTCTTGTCATTGTTTCATCAGGCTCTTGTCAAAAATCTGCCCAGAGCAGAGGCAACTGAGAACTGTCTCCAAACACCTAGGGATCAAAGGTGAGTTTCCAGTGGACAAACATCTAATGTATGAAGAACTCTATCACCTGTTTAATCTTCTGAAATGTGGCTGTCCATCTTACTGTGGAGAAGTGAATAAATTAATGGGCTTTGAGATCCTACTACTGCCAAAACATACTACTGAATGGACTGAGACACCAGTTGAGTAATTTGTGCTGTCACTGACCTTTCTTCAGACTTTATTCTCTGCACCTATTAACCCACCTTCTAAAATAAAATCATTAGAACATTATGTTCTAGAGAGATTTTAAAAATCATGATTTAGTCAGTAAAAACATGCAATCTATAACTTGCTTTTTTTCCACTCTTCGCTCAAAACATTATTGCTTTATTATTATTATTATTATTACAGTATTTGATAGTACCACTTGCCTTAAGAAATGGATACAAGATTCATCTCCTGGGGTTTCTGAGAAAAGCTTTCAAAATAAATAATAAATAACAACTGTTCATGAACCAATCAATGCTGAGGGAAAGAAAGATGTATGAAAGTACAGTACTTAAGTTGTGCATCTGCTATAAATTATTGAAATTGAAGAGAAAGATGGTAAAATATTCAAATTTAACTTTCTACTGTAATTTGGCTGCACTTATCTTTGATCATTTGCTGTAGCAAAGGTCAAATATTCCAGTGCTTAATGTCATAGAATATAGCAACGAATTACACAAGCAACAGTGTTTAATTGCTATCATGTACACATGAAAATAAAAAAATTAGACTAATCTTTTATTCAAATCATAAGACTGATTCAAATGTAACAATCATTAACATTAATTGACTGCGATTCAAATCAAAAAGCAACAGCTGCATCCTGCTTTCTAGGCTTTGGGGAGGGCGATGTTTTTGAAAATAATAAATTTGCTTTTACACAGTTCTTCTTTTTAAACATCAGAAGGAATCAGTCAAAACTATAGACGACTATGCAACTTCTACAAACCCTGTATTATTTTCACAAGCCAGCGCATACTATGTCAGTAGTAATATAATAACAATAGATAATGCTGCACTGTTACACATTAAGATCAGTATATTAGCAGTGACAGCAAAGTGCTTTCTTTTAGAAGGACTAATTATAGGGCTATATGTGCTAAATGCCCTAAGTAGCCTACATAATAGAAAGAATTCAGCAGGTAGGCTAAGCGACGCTAAACTGCAAGAGGTGGCACACTAATCTATGCACTACTTTTGATGTCCAGCGCATGGGAGAGCTTAACTTTGAATTCCAGCAGGCTTGACTCAGCCCTTCCTCCTTCCAAAGCAGATTAAATAGGGAGTTCGTGCAACTCACTACGCAAGTGTCTTTAAAACTGAACATTAAAATCTTGGTGGCTGTTCTATCCACAACAGATATTTGAGATTCTACAGCAGTTCCTGAAAGTACAACTTTACCCCAATGCACCTGCAAAAATTTTCCTGCCCTCTATGGCCCTGTGTAGAGTTTTCCACTCAGCCAAGATAACTATTTTCCACACTGGATGAAATGGTCCCTCAACACACTGAAACTCCACTAAGAGTTATTTTAGTGCATGGTATATTTTGCCCTGAAATAGTCTCCTCCAAACAGAATCACAGAATCACAGAATCGTTTAGGTTGGAAGGGACCTCTGGAGATCACCTAGTCCAACCTCCCTGTTCAAGCAGGGTCACCTAGAGCATATTGCCCAGGATCACATCCAGACGGCTTTTGAATATCCCCAGCGAAGGAGACTCCACCACCTCTCTGGGCAACCTGGTCCAATGCTCTGTCACCCTCACAGTCAAGAAGTTTTTTCTCAGGTTCAGATGGAACTTCCTGTGGTTCAGTTTATGCCCATTGCCTCTTGTCCTGTCGCTGGGCACCACAGAGAAGAGGCTGGCCTCATCCTCTTGACACTCCCCCTTCAGATACTTGTACACGTTGATGAGATCCCCTCTCAATCTTCTCTTCTCCAGGCTGAACAGGCCCAGCTCTTCCAGTCTTTCTTCATAGGAGAGATGCTCCAGCCCTCTAATCATCTTGGTAGCCCTCTGCTGGACTCTCTCCAGGAGTGCCATGTCTCTCTTGTACTGGGGAGCCCAGAACTGGACACAGTACTCCAGGTGAGGCCTCACCAGGGCTGAGGAGAGGGGCAGGATCACCTCCCTCAACCTGCTGGCCACACTCTGCCTCATGCAGCCCAGGATACCATTGGCCTTCTTGGCCACAAGGGCACACTGCTGGCTCATGTTTAACTTGTTGTCCAACAGCACTCCCAGGTCCTTCTCGGCAGAGCTACTTTCCAACAGGTCAACCCCCAGCCTGTACTGGTGCATGGGATTATTCCTGCCTAGGTGCAGGACCTTGCACTTGCCTTTGTTGAACTTCATGAGGTTCCTCTCCGCCCACCTCTCCAGCCTGTCCAGGTCCCTCTGAATGGCAGCACAGCCTTCTGGTGTGTTAGCCTCTCCCCCCAGTTTAGTATCATCAGCAAACTTGCTGAGGGTGCACTCTGTCCCTTCCTCCAGGTCATTGATGAATACATTGAACAAGACTGGACCCAGGACTGACCCCTGGGGGACACCACTAGCCACAGGCCTCCAACTTGACTCTGCGCCATTCACCACAACCCTCTGCGCTCGGCCATCCAGCCAGTTCTCAAGCCACCTCACCGTCCACTCATCTAGCCCACACTTCCTGAGCTTACCTAGGAGGATGTGATGGGAGACAGTGTCAAAAGCCTTGCTGAAGTCCAGGTAGACAACATCCACTGCTCTGCCCTCATCTACCCACTTGGACTATCTATAGTAGCGCAGGGGAATACGGCAACTGCTACCAGATCAGCCCAGTGTTCCCACTATCCTGCGCAGTCTCTCTTCTGACAAAGACTGATATTAAATACTTCAAGAAATGTTTTGTTGGACTGCTTTAGAATAATTCTCCCGTAATGACAGTTGCTTCCTATTCCATTGCCAGCTAGTAATAACCCTGAAACCCATTGTCTTTCATAACTGTATCTAATTTGAAGACAAACAATGTCTGCATTTTTATTTAATAAACCTCTGAATCTTAGTAAAAACAAAGCAAAAAACAAAGAACCCACCTACTACTCTCTTGGTCTCAGTGATTTTCAGTAGTAATGAGTTTCACATGCCGATTATGCAGCGTAATACAAATTTATACGACTTTAGTTTTACCTTTCTTGCCTTGCAATTTCGGTAAATAACTTTTTGTATTTTGGCAAGAGGAACACCTGCTTTATGTTCTCAAAATTCGTACTGTATGTTTTATGCACCCCCAGAACTCCTTTCTGTTTATTTGCCTTCTTTCCAAACAAGTCACAAACTTTTCCATTTCTCTTAATAAGGAAAGCTTTCCACCCTTCACCCTAAGCATGTTTTCTAAACATCTTCTCTTTCTCTTGTCACCATTTTGAAATATAGGGCAGTCAGAAATAAACACAAGAATTCATGGAGGAAATAATGACATAAAATAGGTTTATATAATGACATTTTAACATTTGAATAATGTTTTTACCTCAGATGTAGAGGAATAAGCTACAATCACCCTAAAATTGCTTTTTTGACAGGAGCTCACATGCACTGAACTTTTATCTGGCAGCACAAAATTCCACATAAAATCCAAACGTACCCAAGAACGAACCTAGGTGTGTGTTTGGGTCTGTTAGCCCTTTCGGAGCTCTGTGCTGCAATGAGCATGAGTGTATTTACATTAACTGCAGCAACCGCAATAATTATTGGCTGAGAAGTGCTCCTCCCCTGCCCGTGCATACGGTCATCTTCTCATTTTGATGTCTTCTGCACAGTGACTAATGGCTTTCATAAGCAACGCACTATTTACAAGACTGGATCTTAAAATGCTACAGGATCCTCAGATTGGAAAGCACCATTATAAATGTGTTGACTGTTAAAAAAAACTACTAGTTTTGTAATTTACATCCTTTACAGTGTCAGGTCATTAATATCTGTTTCAGGAGATGTCCCAAGGTACAATTTGCCAGTGATAACACTTGCAACAGCAAACTTGGTTAACAGGAGTAGTTTAGAAGTGTTCAAGTACTGCTTTTCCTTTTATAAAAAGAAAAGAAAAGAAAAAAATTATCTGTGTGCATGTACACATGCACATACATACGTATGCGTAGAGGACATTTTTATTTTCCTTTATGAAATCCTGGCACATTGCTAAATAGTACTGTTATCTGATCACATAGTCTAATCAGGTTCTTTTAAGACTGTGACCATCGTTTTCAAAATAAGACTAGAGACCTAGTCTCTAGTCTTATTAGAGACCTTAATAGCACCTTAACAATACCATAACCCTTGTCTAAAAAAAAAAAAAAAAATCCTGAAATAATGGGAAAGAAATATTTGGGTGCAGGCGCCCCCACTAATCCTGCGACTGGTGCTGTGTTCTTACATGTCACGTTTAGTGACTCTACGTAAGCCTTACAAAACATTGCCTCAAAAATACTTTTTCCCCCACTCCAGCATCTCCTTTGCCAGTCCACGCCACAGCGCTGTGACGATGCCCTGACACACACCCAGGTGAGGCACCTTCTCCGAGCGCCCTCTGGGCACCACGACGTGGATTAAAACTCAGGTGCCTTAAAGCAAAGCAAAGTGAGCAACCAGCATCATTTACAGTTTCATCAGTGTTTGCCATCCTCGCACACCAACAAAAAGTATCTAGAAAAACTTATCTAGAAAACTACAAATTGTAAGTCATCGCTTTTGTTTGTGCCTATTCTTTGTAGCACCTCTCCTCAAAAGCGCTCAGAGACACTAGCACGCTTCGGAGAGGAGCAAACAATAAGAAAGATGCGTTTCAGGTTCAAGAATACAAAGTGAAACAGCACCGTGACTGTGCAGGGCAGTTTTCTCACTCTCCTAAATTAGCATCTTAATCAATGGGCAGCGAGCTGCAATGCACTGCAAAACAGAAAAGCAAGATGACAACATGCATCAGAAGCGATCTGAGAAGTTCACAGAAGCAGCACAGGAATAAAAATAGGAATAAACAAAGGGCAATGTTTACACACACACGCACAGAGCGTAACGTGTGAGTGATTGTATTTCTTCCCTTCTCCCACTGCAACTTTAAAGTAAAAACATTAATTAGAAAAACTGAGATGGTCTGATTGATGACAAAATTGAAAACACAGAACAAAGGCTGACAGAAATAACCTATTACACTTAGCAATTATGGCACTTCAAATATTGTGCAGCGTTGCTCAACACCTGTAAAATCTCGGTGCCACGAGACGCGTTTCTCAATAGGGAGGGCTGCAGCGTGTGCAGGCTGAGCGGAGGCCTGGCAGCCTCCCGGCTCCCGCGCCGTAATTCGGGATCCCGGCGTGAATCGCGGGGTGACGCTGGGCAGAAAAAATTCTCTTACTTCCAGCTTTCTCCTCTACGGTCTCAGTAAGGAAAATTGTAAGGATTACAACAGGGTTAGCATAACGCTTGGAAGACCTTAGCCTTTGATACAAAATATCAAGTTTAATATTATGGAAAATGATATTAAGATTATGCTTGTGGATCTTGCAAACATAGGAGGACATTGAAAGTTAAGGGGTTTACAGGATTTCCCCTAGTTTCCCATTTGATGAGTGGAGTCTGCATTAAGCACAGCAAGGGTGCCTTGCAGAAAAGCAAGCAGTTTTAACATGGTTGCCGGCTGTAACAACCTTTTTTATTATTAATACGAGCTTTGAGGAGAGATTAAATAAGAGAGTCACATATTTGATTTTCTTGCATTACAAACACATAGCTAAAATCACCACTCCGGATTTCCAGTGTGAGGCAGCTTGTGTCTCACCGAGATAAGGGGGGGGGGGGGGGGGGGGAAGAGGAAAAAAAAGGAGATATGCAAATATTTCTGTTAAGTTCTAATTCCCCCCCCCCAAACAACACATGCACAAACGTCTCACATTTTCCACAGCCAGCTTCCCCTCCCGGCTGACACTGCCTGCTCTTTACCACGGCCCCGCAGGCACCTCCGCCCCCCGCTCGCGCGCAGCGGGATTGGCAGGGCACCTCGAGTCTCTCCCTGCAGATACACTAGTCTCCTTCGCTGCTGCTGCTGCTGCTGCCTATAATTATAGCAACGCGTGTCACTCAGCAATAAGACATTTAATTATTCTTGGCCCTGCGAAGCGTAACCCTTCAGACTCACAAAGCCCAAACCGAGGAACTTCATTCCCAGATAAATTATTTTGCCTTTTTTTTTTTTTTAAACTTTTCCTTGCAAACCTGGTTCTCACTGGCCACTTCAAACTGCAGCAGTTTCACTGCAAGGAACCGCTGCCAAGCTAACACACAACCCGTCCCCTCAGCAGAAAAGAGGAGAGAAAAAAAAAAAAGAAAAAAAGAAAAAAAATCGGTTTTACCACTGAATAACATTTCCAACCCTCTATTTCATAACAATGCTAGGGAATAATAAAGAAACAAAGTTGTCCCGGAGTTTGAAATTAAACGGGGAAAAAATTAACAATGACGTAACAGCACTGGCAAGAGAGAATTTTAAAAGCGATAGGAACAATCTTTAAGCTTTTATCTATAGATTTCCTGCATGAGACTTCTTGCTGAAAGGCAAATATCACTGCGGTGTCCCTGCTGAAATCTCTTAAAAGAAAAAGAATTAACTGAAGCTTACCTGTACTGGAATGTCATATTTGTAATTTTTATCTTTATTTCCTCTCCGTGGCGAATCTCTCCAGTCATTTCAAAGAGTTTGTTAGCCATTTTCTCATAAACTTTGGCATTCCTTTTAGTTTGTTTCAGTTCATCAAAAAATTCTTCCCAAACCAGCATTAAACCTCTCATTTCTGCATCAGTCCAGTTTCTGGCCCTTCTGTGTTTCTCAGTCTGAGAAGAAACAATGTAACTGGGAATTTCTGCTGCAGCCATTGCTGACTGACCTAAAAGGGTTTTAAAAGAGGACACTTAATACAGATTGAGTTTTTAGTTTAGGTTTTGGTAGTGCAAGACATGCATATGTGGATAAAGAATTTGAATGACAAGAGAACATATGAAACCTTTTTGCAACAGCTTGAAGCTTGAGTGCACAAAATGGGGCCTACATCTGACAGGCAGGAATTTAGTTAAAAGCTTTTAAACAGAGAAACGTCATTTTGATGTCACGTTTCCATAGCAACAGAGCAACTGCATAAGCTACAACAACAAAAACCTTTTAACTGAAAGCCAAAGAATCAGGACAAAGTTGACAGGCCATCAATATTAAAGCTTTTAAACACTTTAGGTTTAACAAAAAAAAGATCTATGCAGCCTTTGAGAAGCTACTTTTAAGTTTCTACTTCTTTTTAGCTTTCCCTTACCTTTTAGGCAGACAATCTGCTAGCAGGGGGTCATGGTCGCCTGAACGAGCTTTTAAGTTGCGCCTTGACAGGCTCTCTAGGAGGCTGCAAGGACTGAGGCCGTGTACACAAGGAGGAAAAAAAAAGCCTTTTGCAAAGATATTCTGCAAAAAGCTTCAGGCAGCTTTATGAAAACTATATATCTATACCCTAATAAATGTTTAAAGCAGGCAGTCTCATTAAAAAGGTGCCTGCATCTGTTCCCAAGAACATGCACAAAAACAGGATTTAAGTGTTTAAATATACATAGAAATGCGTATACAATTTTAATATAAAGCCACTTCTCTTTTTGTCCCTGCCTGAGATGTTTTGCTGCTGATAAGCACATACTGCAGTCCTGTCAGCACGAATTTGCCTTTGTAGGTATGTATTACCGTACGTGTATTTTGTATTCCTAGTAATTTAGATGCTATTTATGCAGCCTGCGTTCTGCCTTAGGACTGCAGCAGGAGCATTTCACCTGCTTTATGGGGGGACCTAAAAGGATTATTCAACGAGTTAAAAAAAGGCTGCAAGATGCTTAGAACTGTGAATAAATTGCTTTGCTGTAAAACAAGCATTTTGAGCTGCTTTCTCTATAGGGCTACATTCTGCCAGCAGTCATACCGGAGAGGCAGCGCTTATTCATCACGTTAAATTGTGCAACGCAAACAGTGGGCCAAATCCTGCCCCCACGGCCATTCACACAAGCTCACAATAACCGTCCCCAAAAGCGGGCGATGCATGCTATGCATTAATTCAGGCAGCGCGACCCGCTCAAGAGAAAGATGTTAATTCTCCACGTTCCAGATACAACTGTGTTATGTAAAAATAAATAAATAAATAAATCACGGACCTTTTTTTAATTATTATTTTCTGTTTCAGCATATAACAGCAATAACGACCTCACTGCTGGGCATTTCCTGCAGATTAATGACAGGCAGGGGTTAATGGCCTGAGGCTCACCCAGCCAGTCGTTAATCCCCAGGAAATGTTCTGTGCCTCAATCCTTAATGCTTAAGTATCCTATAAATTGTAAGTCTTCTCATAACCACATCCTTGATCTTAACAATAGTTTAAAAATGCACAGCTTGGTTTGCATCCTGGGGATGGCAAAGAGAGCACATAATGTTCCTAAAAGGTACACTAATAAAATTTGTAGCTTCGTTGCCTTCTGTCCATCTTATTTATTCTATTGTTTATTACAAATGGCACAAAAATGCACCCGAGCATAAGTGTGTCGGGGGGGAGGGGGGGGGGACAGGGGGGAATCAGCTATACTGTACATAGGTGCTTCCAGAGATCTAACCCTGAACCTGTCTCTGCTAGAAATTACCTGCTGAGTCACTGGCTTCCTTAAAAAAAAAACAATAACAACTGGCTTCCAAATAACTACTCTTAACTACTAATATGACAGCCTAGCAACTATTACCTTTAAAAATGTGTAAATAGCAGCATATGTTGCCATGATGATCTCGCATGGTTTGTCTCTTGGGTGGCCAGCTGGGAGACATCACATGATCAGGGGACAGATGGTGGTCAGAAGAGGATCAGCTGGTGACAGGTTCATTTTATTAATTTATTGTTTTGTTTTGTTTTGAAATACCCATCACTTAACCTTGGGCTCCAGGCAGCTATATTAATAAAAACATACCAAATTCTGCTGACCGCCTTTGTAGCCAGCAACAGGGGATCACTAGGGCCAAGGCAAGTAACACAGGGGCTTAGAAAAAAAGACCACCAGCCTCTTGCTACAGTTCGGGATCTGATTTGGGACCAAACCCAATGCATCCTAGTACAAAGCCCAGCCCACTTTTCAAACTTTATTAATCTATTAAAGGATTGCTTTTCCTCTCCTGACTTTAATCCACCTGGGTTCCAAAAATGTTGATTAACACTACTGAAACATATATAACCTATATATATATATGTTGCCAAAAAAAAAACCCAACAAAGATAAGTATGATCTTTGCTTTAAAGAATTTTTATTCCCGCTCCAAACATAAGACCTAGCACAGATAAGTACAGGGTGGAAGAGACCCTGGCCAGCCGCAACAAGTTTTTGTTCCTGATGGTCCACAAATGTTGCACTCTTCACCTACATGTGCCTTGCACGCGTGCGTGCAACTGCTTCTTTTCACAGCATCATCTGCCGGGGCCGTGCCAGGCCCGCGGATGCAAACCCTCTACACTGCGGAAGGGAGGCGGCTGTTTCTCTGTATAATATGCACCTCTACTACTTTTCTATACACTGTTTTCTATTAGTATAATTGACGGATTGATATAGTGGTATAGTGCTATTTAACATCTGCTAAAAAAAAAAAAAAAAAAAAAAGCTTTCCAATAAAACCTCCCTTCTTCCCTCCCCTCAGCACGAGAAGGGAATCTAAGTAGCCAGGACTCAAGTTTTAACCCCTCCTCTGAGAAAGTCATTGATATTAATTATGGAGACTCCACATGCCTCCCTCTGCCTTGCTGAATGAAGTGCACGTTGGTTGATAAAGCAACTGCTTCCTTATGCAGAGCTAAAATTGAGCTTTCTCCAGTTTCTTACCCCCCCAGTCTTCCTTGTGGTCTTCCCCAAGAGCCAGAGCAGGAGGGAAAACAGAGAAAGAAAAAAAAGAAAACCTGCCTCTCCAGATTGTCCGGGACAGGACGCCGATCTCTGCAGGAAAGGCACCCCTGGGGCCGGCAGCGATGTCTCCTCCCCTGAACCACCCTTCAGAAGAGATGTTCCCTTAGCGATTCTCTCCTCATCTTGCTTCTCGAGCCAGAGGCAAGCTCAGTTCACCAGCCGATAAGATTCAGCGTTTGTCTGAAGACTGGCTGGCCACAAAACCACCAGAATAACTGCTGGCATGACTTGGTGCCCCGTCAGACCCACAGCACCAATGCACTTTGCACCGAAACCCGCAGTGCTTCATTTGCCACCTCCTCTCGCAGCAGTCTTCTCCATGCTGAGGACCAGTCTCGTACTGAGCACCCGGCAAGAGCAAAACTGCAAAAGTTACCATTTTCCTCAGAAAGGAGGTTACTTCTCTTGGAAACCATGGCCTTGGTTCACTGAAAGACACAGTGGAGCTCCTGAGACATCTGTACAGAGGCACCTTCCCTCCATAGCAGCAAGCATTTCTCCTTCTCCGCTCTCCGGTTCACCTTGGTCCCCTCCTCTGTCCTGTGCTGCAATGGCGAGTCTAGATGATATTCCTACGAACACGGACCTCAGAGGATTTCATTCCTGCGTTTCCTTTCAATGCCACACCTGTGCCTGCGAGCGCAGAGCGGTGCGAGTGTAACGATCCTCTAGAAATCTGTTGTTTGTATCATCTGTCTAAACAGCTTACCTTTTTTGCAGTCATTATACACCAGCTTGAATAACAGCTCTCACAGCTGTTCCACCTTTCACGGTGATCTCTAAAGATAACATGCCACAGGCACAGCCCTGAGCTGGGTGGAAGGGTGTCTCGCTTGCAGAGGCAGATCTAACGACGTTGGCCTGTAGAAGTTTCTATCATAGAGTTTGGAAAACTCACATGGTCATAACATGTGTGTTGACTGTGCTTCACGTGATCTGTGACAACTGACTGCATATGCTCCAGCTTTGCAAGTGTGGGCTAAAGCACGCTACATAAAACTTCCTTTCACCAAGTTTAAGGTAAGGGGTTTTCCCTTGCTTTTGCTCGGAGATGACAGCTATAATCAGTTAGCTAGCAGAGCTCAGCCTACAAACTGTTAAGTCATTACAGTGTGATTACATGCGAGCATGTCTGATCCCCTTGTTAGGGATTCGGGCAGAATAAGTCAGGTAGTGCCTCTTCTGCTAATGAGAATTTACCCCATTAAGGATCAAGCAAGTTCTGCATCTTCTCCTAAACATACTCCCATTTCTGAAGTCCAAATGGACAGCCACCTACAGAGAGGTAATGGCAGACAGCTAGCTGTCCATCTGGACTGCAGGTGCAGAAGTACATTAATTTTCATGTAAGTCCTCAGACAAAACTTTAAGGTCTGATGCCAATTTTAGCAGCACTAGTAGCAAACACCATTTGAGGCAGAGAGGCTCTGAGCACTGACCTTGGGAAGAAGAGGTCCCAGCTGGAGGGCTACCAGAAATGGAGTACACGCACCACTCAGGGAGGGAGGTGCAACTCTCCAAAATATGCTGTCCATGGGTACTTCAGTCCTATAGTGTCTCAATTACGTACAAGTCAAAAAAGAAAGCCGCTTGGGCCCTTCTACGTCTTGGGCAAGTTGTTGAAAGCAAGGGTATCCAAGGCACAAGCTGGTCACTGCTCCCTGAAATCCTCCGGTCTGGCCCATCGGGAATGTAATGCACATGTGGACAATAACACATTTAAAAGACGGTAGTCACTGCCAAGCATATGCTCATCCTCTGATTTTTCATCTTTGGCGTGCACACCTTGATAATTAAGTTTAAAAGGATGCAAGCACGTGTGAAGAAGAAAGGCATTTGGTTTTTGCATGGCACTGGAACACTACTCTAAGTTTGTAAAAGCTGCCTGCTTATGTTGGGCAGCTGGCTCCTTCCCCACATTTTACTGTCCACTAGGCTAATATGCCCACTTTCTAACAAATTATTAAAGACGTTTTTAGTGTCTCTAATTGTTGCGCAATGCAGTTTGCAACGAGGGATAAAAGTAACGAGAGAAGAAATACATTTCCACTGCTGCTGAAAAACTTGGCCAGAGGAAGCAGACAGGGACAGGTGACCAAGGAGAAGAAACCTTCTTCTCACCTCCATTCAAATAGCAGGTTCACGGCCTGAAAGCAGCAGTTCAAGAGAGCACGGGAAACCAGGAGGCTGCTCTAGGGCAGGGAATAGCCCTGCCGACGGCAGAGTCAGCTCCAGGAACTCCCGTGGGGTCCCTGTTCCCTGTTCCCTCTCCCTGGGGTATGGCGTTTTGGGAGTTTATAGATGCTCAGAAGCTTAAGAAAAACATAAGGGCGGTGAAGGCAAAGCCATCAGGTCAGCCTTGCAAAGCTGTACACACACACTTGTGCAGTCCTGGCACCCTGGAGGGCAGTTTAACAGAGGAATGATACAATGCCATTCACCCAGGAAGCAAAGAAACTACCCAAACCAAAAGGTGAGGGAGCCGCTTTATGGAAGCAGGATAATAAACGTTATTCAAGCCAAGGAAGTATAGTAGATGTCACACGGTAAGCAAGAAACACAGAGCCCCCTTTGTCAGAGGGTCTACAATCCAATTTGGATACGACACAAGGCAAACAAAAGACCAGGACAAGGATACTCCAGGAAGGACAAGTGACAGCAATATAATTGCTGAGCAAAGGCCATCGCATAGCTGGACAGCTTTTATATATGCCTAAAATAAACGTTTAACACCTGCAAAGGGGTCTGACAACAGATATGGGCACTCTGCAGAAAGCTGGCTGAGGGGAAACACTAGTGCTGGGCAGAGGAAGATAACTCTGCTTTGAAGAGAATATTTTGATATTTGTAAATTTAGAATAAAAGAACAAGAAAACGAACATTTCCATGCAGATTTGCTGCTACAGGGCTGGCTGGCTGGCTGCTGGGCCAGGGCAGCCAAGGAGGAAGGTGGTCTGTGAAGGTGCAGGTGAGCTGGGGGAAGCTGTACAAGTTTCTGTTTTTGGTGTGGTGGGCCACAGCCTGCTGGAATTTCATTGCAATCGTAACGTTTTCCCAAAACATTTTGATCTTGCTGAACTGACAGATCCTGACCAAAAATATCTCCATTGCCTTTTTTAGTAGTAACCATGGAAGCCCGCTTCTCACAGACAGTCAGTCTGAGAGAGAAGGATGGAGAGCGGCAGCGAGGTGAACGTAGAGAAGCTGGGAAACAGGACAATTTGGAAACGACAAAATTGTCATTTTGTCAAGACCACGCAGAACAGGGGAGGCGTTAGTGCAATCACAGTGAAGAACTGGAATTTTATGGGCCTTTAGAAGGGGAAATTCAAGGACTGAACGGGGAACCCAGGGAATTCACTGTGTGGAGAAACCACTGCGGTATAGATTTGTAAGGCTGATAATAATTAGATTAATAATTACAGTATTAAGATTTTTTTTTTTTTAAGTTTAGAAGGGACACAAATATTTACGCTTCAGACCATAACTTATTATATTAGGGGAAACAATTCTATTATAGCCAGGCTGTATACCACAGATAACCGCTTCCAAAACATCTGGCACTTGCCATATACAGTGACAGACATTGGACCAGATGGACTTTTAGTCACACACGTTCCTAAGCTTTCATAGCTACAGGGAAAGACGGGCATTATTCTAAAAATTTAGATAAACTGGAGAGAGAGCAAAGACAGAGTTATGTGTGTGTCTTGCTCCCAGTTCAATTTATAGCGAACAGAGCATTTCTGAGATTTGCCTACCCCTAAGGAATCATCTGCCGGTCCTCAGCATAGGGAACAAGCGCACGGCACGTAGCGTCAGCTACGTCGTTCTCCCGAGAAGCAAGCGACAGGTGAGATTGCAATGAAAATCAGTCAGCTCCCAGCTAGCGGTTTCCTGAATCCCACCTGAAGGGGTCAATTTTGGTCCTGCTTATTTGTGGGGTTAGTCAATAAGCCTTCCTGCCCCTGTTTGGTTTTTAGTACGTTTTCACACACTACATGCTGGAAAGCGTCTAGTCCATTAAAAACTGCTCCTAAAACACTATCCAAATACTTCTCTTTCAGAAGTAAATTCATCTGCGAATCTGTTCTAAACAGTTCGGTTCAGATATAGACCATGATTTAAACCAGTCTGAATTTGAGATGTTAAAAAAAAAAAAAGAAATCCCCGTTGTACAGAAGTCTGTACTCTGCCTTGCGCTGAGCAACGTTGCTCTGACTCAGCAGGGCAGAAAAAACAGCCGCGTCACGAAAACGCCCGTCCCGGCGGTAGCTGCGCCCGTGGCTCTGATCCGCTCCGTCTCGTTTCTGCCCCAGCAAGGATTAACGGTGCCGTTGTAATCCCCGGCTAACAGAAGCGCAGAAAGCAGCAACGTTTAAATAAATACTTGAAGGAGGTTACCAACCCGTTAGGGAGAAGTCAGCCCCCAGATTCAGACGAGCGACGCGAGGCCAAGCGCAGAGAGCCGGCCGCTTGCGCAAGACTGCAGCTAAGCCAGTTTCTGCATGGTTTTGGTAGCAAGAATTAGGCTTGTTGAGTCAATGGGTTCTAGCTCGCTCTTCTTCCAGCAAGGAGAGTGGTTTGGGCCCTATTCCAGCAACCACTGGCCTCGGAGAAACTGCAGAGCGAGTCGCTGGCGGTTGCCTGCCAGAACCCCGGCCTTTCTGCTCAAAGTGTGCTACTAGCTTGGCAGCCTGCTAAATCCACCTAGCAGCTGTTTGCATCCACATGCTGTCTTCCTGACTCCCCGCCAAGAGCCGCGAGGGAAACCGAGCCCGGCAAGGCTCGCAGGCCCGCTCCGTGCCGTGCCCTCCGGCTGGCGGCCACGCTCCGGGGGAAGCCGGCAATCACCTGGACATGCTCAGGGAAGTCTCGCACAGGCTCAGTCTCAGCGGGGGACAGCGGTGGGATTAGGCCCTGCTGGTCTGCAGCTTAATCAGCTGCAGGTTTTGGAGAATTAAAAAAAAAAAGTAACAGCGAAGTCGTCTGCCAAGGCGAGAAGCGCGGGAGGTTCTCCAGCTCCAGGGCTGCGTTTCTGCTGAGAGACCCCAGGCTGCACCTAACGGCAGGCTTCCCCCCCCCCCCCCTCTAAACTTTCTTCAGCCCTACAGAGGGACATTTCCAAGATTAAAAACTATTTCAGATAAAATATTTAGGGCACAGGAGACTTCTGTATGAGTTCATAAAAGATTTAAGAACTGAAATATAAATGGTGTTTTGGGTATTTTTGCAAGACAGCTTCAGGAATGGAAATTCTAGCAGAGCGTTTCAACCTATAAAGTTCAGACAATGCTAATAAAAGACTGCCTGAGCTGAGAGCTGCCAAAAAGATAAGTAAAACCAAATTCACCGCTGCGATAGCCAACTAGCTTATCAGCTCAAGCAGTTGCTAGTGGAAATTGAGACCATACAAGAGGTAATTGCCATTTCTGGAATAGGCTGCCCAGCAATTTCAATCATCTCAAAAGATCTCCACGTGCTTGCAAGGGGAAAGGGCACGGCTTTCAGGGGCCTGAACTGGAGGTAGCAGTGGACCTTTATCCTTGGGACTCTATTTCCAACACTATGCTCAAAGTGTTTCAGGAGCGTTTAGTGCCCCTGTCAGAGCTACACGTAAAAGCTGTTATCCCCAATCAAAACATCCAAGTTTTCTGGTAGAAGTAGATGTTTCCATGCCATCCCCTGAAGGCCGTGCTGTGATGCAGCCTGTGAAATCCTGCATGGCCTCTATTCACAACCACTTCCCTCTCAGAGGGCAACTGTTGCCTTCCTGCAGATGACCCATGCAAATTCTTCAGCTCCTGAGACACCGAGTTGCAACTCCAAGACAAACGTGATACCAGAAGCCTAAACGTTACCTCTGACACCTTGTGAAGGCAGGACAACAAGCCATCTCAAGGCAGAAAAGTTTCTTGCGATGAACATATAACGTTGTGCCTTTCAACCCAGCTGGTTTGCCAGGTCTTGTGAGCATTAAAGCAGAAAGCATTAAAATCAGTTACTTTCTCTGGGACATTCCTCTTCGTTCACAGCACGCACGAAGCCCTGCTCCCTGAAGGTCCGTGGGGTGGCCAGGAGCAGACGTCCTTGTTCCCTCGCGAGCCCACGCTCACCTCCGCAGCCTGTGTCCTGCCTCAGGAAGCCACGTCTCTTCTTGCCGCCAGCCTGTCCTGCAAGTGCTTTCATGCTCCCCTTTGACACTGGGCTTTTTCCAGCTGTTTTCTCTCTGTGGCTCTCTGCTGTTTATCATATGCAGCTACAGCCCAATCAATCTGCAGCCACCAGGGCTCAGTTTATGTTCCAGCCTTAACATGCTCTGATCTGGGCATTAGCTTCTATTGTTTCGGCTATCGCTAAACAAAGGAGCGTATGCTTGCTTCCGCCTCTGGCCTTGGTGAAATGCTGCCAGCAAACCCATCAGCCGGTAGATCAAAGAAATACTGGCAAGCAGTTGCACACAGGAGTATTCTGGCCAGTCTTACTGCTTAAAGTTTGAGGAAGTCCGTCTGTCTCCTTTCATAAACCCTCCTGAACTAACGCACACCCACAAACCACTTCTGGAGGCAAAATATCCTACATCCAACACCAGCTGTCAAATACCACCAGGGATTTTAGAGTTCTCCCTGATGTTCTTCATTCAAGACAGCATTTAGCATTGTAAACCAGGGGACAGGTCCTGCAGAAGTATAGATCTGAGCGGATGCACACACGTAATTTGCTCGTCAAACGGGAGGGAAACACGAAGCACAGAATACACCGTGAACACTGCAAGTTGGGTGTTCAGATTTGGAGAGGAGCAAAACTGATACCACCAAAAGTAGTGACAAAGTACCTGCTATCCTTCCTCTGCTGAAAAGATTACGCAGGTGAAGCAAGAAGATTACTTTAAATTATAAATTACCTGGATTTGGTTTGCCTGGAGCAGGTTAGGGACCACTCACAATTCATTAGGGCAGCAAAGCTATGGGTGCAGCTGCCTCCAGCAGGTGAGCAAGGCTGAGTAACTGCAATAGACTGGGGTGTTCAGGCAACACAGGAAGACCTGGAAGAGGACGTCTGTCCACAGCTGTAGAGGCTGAGGACAAGCCGGACCAGAACAATCAGAAGGATGGACTTCGCTGCTATGGATTTAAATTATGATATGTACGTGGGGGTGAACTGAGGAACCAGCAGAGCTAGACAGTCAAAACTGAGGATCCGTAGACCGCACCGTCAGTAGTGCAGAGCCTCCCCATTTCAAGCAGACCTCCATGGGAGTAGGGCATGCTTGGCATACATGAGAAACCTAATCCAGATGTTTTAAGGGGGGAATCTAAGACCACACAGAGGTAAGAGACATCTAGACAGAAGATGCAAGTACAAACGAGTTGTCCAAACGGAGTCTGCGGCAGATATGAATTCTTTTTTTGTTTTATGCCTAAAAATTCAATTGACAGATTTCTGTATAGCCACAAAAAGCATTTTTGGATCCCCATGGTTGCAAGCAAATCTTCAACTGCTCAGAAGTTCAGGATTTTTTGGTGATGTAAAATAGCTTTAATGACTGTAGGGCCAGAGATATTTTTAAACAAGCCAATAAGGAGCCACCATCTGATTGCAGAGACACAAGAATAAACAAATTATAAAAAACCAAGCCAGTTTACAACACAGTATCTCATTCTCTCAAGTTATAGAAGTGGCTAGTGTTTTTCATCTGCTGTGCAAACAGAAAGCAGCAGTGTATTTCCCAAGGGAGGCACTCTTGTGTAACTGTTTACTGGAAGCAATCACCCAAGTCAAAGGACTTAAGGAAGTTAGTCCCTTCTCCCCCCACCACTTCGCTCACCTTACTGTAAAAGAGTATTGTAAAAGCTTCACGGACTGGCTTTAGCTTTTATTTTGCTAGGGATTTAGAAAGAGCTCAACAGCCCGATCCACAAAACTTCCCAGTCAAGGGCAGACCAAGAAGTATAACTGCTTCTTGGCAGGATCTCACTAGCAACACAAAAGAAAATATTCTTCCTTTCTGAATGTACTCCAACTTTAACCTAACAGCGGTGGTTTACAGGCTTGAACTTATTGTTCGTGCTGGCTTTCCCCACGCTATCTTTAATCCCCTGTAGCAATATCTCAGTGGCTGAAGCCACTCAAGCAGACCCAAAAAAAGGCGCAACTGAGGCAGCAGAAAGTGTGGTCTGAAATATTCAGCCCTAACGTCACAATTTTCTCCATTTGCAACATCTTTCCCTGCACACACTATGCTTCATGACAACTGGACAGGCAGATTATATTAAACCTCATGCACACCTTTTCAAATGATTTCTCATCAAATCTCAGCAGGAACTAATTGAAGATTAAACTAATCATTCCTTGAGGCCTCTTACAGAATATTTTATCACTTCTTTGTGAATACATTACAAAGAACTTCAGTGAAGTGCAGATCTGGCAGGACCGCTGAAGACACGTGTTAGAGTGGCTGGACACACATCTGGGAAACAGGGACTTGGGGCATCCCCAATGAATGGGACAAGACAGACGCTTGTCCCTGTCTTCCAGCTGTAAGAGCTGGCCTAGGAAAAACCACAGTAGCAAGCATTTTCCAAAATATCGCCTTGCCTTTCTGAAAAACAAATAGCAGGTCAGACAACGGCTGTTCCACATTACATGAAATATTCCTGACAAACTCCCTAATCTTCTCTGCCTCCTGAGATCTACAGCGAACCACATTGCCCGTCCAAACATGAGTTTCCTACCAGCGCTCGTGCTGATCCGTGGAACAACCCACAATAACCAAATTCTTTAGTGACCAACATGCAATTCCCTTCCTGACCTCTGATCCATACAGGACCTCTCTGGGTATTGTACATAAGTTATTAGTTAACTGACATTCAGACTCCCACCAGGCTCTGAGTAAAAGCTGTAATGTTGAGTCATGGCAGACCCTGCGACTAGAAAGCTAACTACTTTTTTTTTTTTTTTTTTTTTTTTGCAATGTCTTGCAGGGCTAAGAAGTTGTTTAACCAGAGATAAAAACTGAAAGAAAAGTCCAAAGAGGTTTTGAAATAACAGAAAATATCCCTTGATATGTCAGAACCAGATGGTTTATCCGTTAATAAAATGGACAGGGATTTATCGTCCTGAAAGCAGAGAGAAGCAGGTATACCCTTACTCATGTCTGGTTTGAGAGAAATAATACACATTTTCAACTTTCTTCTGAGGAGTCCTCTGCTGTGAGGCATAAGAAAAACGAGAACCCTGATCATGACCGCTATTACGAATATTTGGGGAGTGTGTATATATCTCATTGCTGTAAATATTTTAGAAATATTATTGTATTCTGTTCTACTCTGCCTCCTTCTGTTGTTTTATCTTACAAATGAGCACTCCTTCAGGCAGGTATCACGTGTAAATTCCTGTCTAAGCTTTTAAAATATTATGGGTGTTACGAGTTATCAGTCTTAAGATTTCTGGAATCGCTTTAAATTTTAAGGTAATTCTGATGTTTCCCACTACTTGTTAATTATTTTCAGAGAGCCAACATCCGTGCTGCTGCCTATTTTATATAAAAATATATATGTGTGTATGCATGTGTGCATACAATTTTACATGGCTGATTTCTAATAGGAACTATTCCAACATAAGTGCTGGAGGAGGAGAGGAAGGGAATAGCTGAAGGAAGAATGAGCCCACAGCCTTACAGAAGAGCCCCGGAAAAGCACACAAAACACCCATCTGGAACGGAAACGGCACTATATCTTCCCTCCAAAAGTTCAGAAATACGTTGCATACCCTTAGATACTCTGCACAGACCTAGGATAAATCTGAAACTGCTAACGTCAAAAACGG
This sequence comes from Struthio camelus, assembly GCF_040807025.1. Classification (NCBI taxonomy): domain Eukaryota; kingdom Metazoa; phylum Chordata; class Aves; order Struthioniformes; family Struthionidae; genus Struthio; species Struthio camelus. The sequence goes on from NC_090945.1 coordinate 76,678,114, forward strand.
GCCTGGATGCCACCGTACACAAGTTAATTTCTCTTGTTACCAATTCTTATTTAAACCTACAACACACAGAAAAATCATTATATCCTCTTCTAAAGAATAATATTGTCAGAAAATGCTGTATGTAAATGCTTAGGGAGACCGAGACTGTGAGTTGCAGTCTAATACCGGGTTATAAAAAACAAGTCCATCAAGAGACACAAAATGACAGTGGAAACTCAAGACAGTGAAGAAACATTAAAAGCCAACAATTTTTAAAATAACGCTCCTCCCTGTCTACTAGCTAACGTCTCTGATATCAGCCAGGCACCAGCAACCTCGGAGCTGGCACACCAAAAGAAAGCAAACAAGTTCAAAGACAAAATACCAACCAGTTAAACCCATTAAAACCCAAATCAGAGACTACCAAAGAGAGCAAACGTTTTAATGTGGACTTCTCCTTCCACAAAAAACAAACCTGTCTAGTGGCTCCTTACAAGGAACTGAAATGGTGACCGACTCTACCTCCTTCAGCTGAGCAAAAGACAACACAGCAACTTCTCCACGTGCTGATATTACTGCATTGAAGTAATCCTTCCCCTGTGCTCTTCCACTGCTTTTCGAAGGTGGAGCAGAACTGACACTCAGGGCACAGAAACACACACAGCTGTATATTTATAACTGTAAGGTCTCTAAGTTGTGGGGGGGAAAAAAACAAAAACAAAAAACTTTGTTACCTGCTGTCCTAGGAACGGATGATCCTCCATGAGCCTTGAAGTCAATGCAGGAATCCTCACAGCAGATCACCGGCCCGGAGCAGAATTTCGTATCTGGGAGAGAGAGAATTTGGCAGAACAATGCAGCACGTGGGGAGGGGAGAGAGGAAATATTTCGGAACAATCGAGGAGGAAGGTCAGCAGCGCTTAGCTGAGTTTATCTTTTAAAGGTCTAGATGAGAGGGCTTTAGTTTAGTTTGCAAAGTAGTTTAGCCTTTCAAATGGTGTGGACAAACATATTCCCTGTGCAATGTAGTCCCATCATAAATGACTTGAGTTGGCCCATAAGCCTTCAATAATCTCATTCCTGCATCCAGACAGCTGCTCACCTTAAGCCAAAAGAATATGACAAACACCCTCATCTAAACATCTTACAACTGCCAGCAAAAGGTATCTCTTTAAAAAGAATCCCAGCCTTGCCCACTCCTTTAATTACTGACTATCCACTAAGCGACATAAATTTGTCCTGACTATTCCCTCATCTGCCAAACTCTTCCATTAGCGAGTTAATGTTCAATACTCGGTGTGCTGTTCTTCAGAGGATCACAAATCTTTTTAAATTGTGGCGGGTCCTGAAGGTATTGGTATCTCTATTTTACACAGGGAGAACCCAGAGACAGTAGGAGTAAAATTTTCAAAAGCTTCTAAGTGACTGGGAAACTGAAGTCAATTTTCAAGAGAGAACTGGACACTTAGGGCTTAAGTCACCCTTGCACATCCTTCAGTCACGTCTCAAAATGCAACATGCTCTTAATTCACTTAGGGCAAGGTCCTCAAAACCATGGAGGTACCTAAGGAGTATCGTAATTGAAAACGATTTCTCAGTCTAAGACTCCGAGCTAAACGAGCAGTGACTTCTCCCCTCCTCCAACGAACTGATTATGTGCCTAGGAGTCCATTCATTTTTTCACCAAACAAAGGTTTTTAGGTACCTCAAGTTTTGCTTACTCTGTGCCGAGATCCCACCATTTTGGCCGAGCTGAACCTCTTAGCACACATTCAAGTGAAAGCCCACTTGGGATTAGGAAAACGTGAACCCAAGCTAACACTCCTCAAAACAGCTCTGGCTTCGGTGTGAAATGGCAGCTGCACTGGCTTTCATTTAAAGACATGGCTGGAAGAAGAGGTGCGGTTGGGTTGGCATGAAAATAACACCTGCTGCCAGGGCAAGGTGGTTGGGACCTTTCCCTATGCAGAGAGGGCTGCTGGGCTTGGACTCTGCCTCCAAGGCTGCATTTGATTTTTATCCAACGATTTTTTTTTTTTTTTAAATCCAGAAAGCATAGTCAGCAGCCTTGGGAATAAAGCCAGATACCTGCTCCCGCCTCCGGGTAGTTCCCTACCGGTAGGCCACAGTCAGGCTCCCACTTGCTTCTCCTCTCTGCACGGTGGCATAACTTCAAGAGACAGGGCTGAGAGGTTGCCTACAGCCTGGGAAGGGACAGGCGGATTTGAATATGCCTTAGGAGAAGGAGGACGTTAACCTGAGTTTGACCACTTCTGAGAAAAGCTTTAAGACCATTAAGTCATTACATGAAAACCACCACACCAATCATTTGTATCTTAAGCAGTGACTGCAAGGCTGTGAGCTGAGGCCTTAGCAACAGGGGCAGGTTTGGCTTCCCCGGCCAGGTCTGAAGCTGGAAGAGCGTGGGAGCACTTGCAGGATGCAGATGCGGCAGTCGGAGAGCTGGCCAAGGACGTGGGTGGGAAAAGGGTATCCAGGAGCACGATATCAGCGCAGAGGGTTCAAGGGACGAGCGTGGGAGGGCGATCAAGATCCTGCAAACAAGCAGAGGTTGCATGGATCCCCCAGGAGCTCCAGACTGTACCCATCCAGAGAGAGGAAGTGGTTAATTACAGATGGTGATATTATAGACAAAAAAATAAAAGTGCTGGTTCAGGGGTCAGTAGCCTGCTACATGGTAGTCTCTGACTTGGTAGCAGCTCTCAGCTCTACCAGTGGCTCTGCTGCTCCTGCAGGAGCCCAGGGGAGGCAAAGTCTTGCGCACACACGGTGCAGGAGCAAGGCAGATGCAGGTGCTTGAGGAGACCAGGCTGGGGTTTTGGTCGAAGGGTGGGAGAGGTACAACGCAGTGCGAGAGGAGCAAGGCTGGGGCTTTATGGGGCACGGCAAGTGCTCTTAAGACCACGCAATCCAGCTGGACAGTTGGGCTGGCCACCTCTTCACTGCGTGCTGAATTTGCCTCCAGCTTTCCTCTCACGTAAAGCTTGCGGGGCAGATTTGCAGCTGGCATTAAGTCAATGCTGCCCTCTTAAAACCAATGGAGATACATCAGTTTGCCTCATTCGCAGTTTTGATCTGTTATTTTTGAGTTAATATGTCAGACTAAAATCTCTATCACTAAAGTGCTTTTACCTTGAGTTTTTAAGCGTTTGTTTAAGCTGAGGTTAAAATAGTCTGGGCTCCTTGACTGTTAGGTGGATCATAACATGCTCTGTAGTCCAGCAGGCTGTAGAAAGTTTCTGTAGTTTCACAAACTATTGTGTCTCTAACCTAGCTTCCTACATTCACTTCATCCTCAAAACTAAGAGTTTAGCTGTAAAAATTTAACTAAGGGGGGTTCTTACAGAAATTTTTAAACTAGCTGTTTGCCTGTTTGTTTTTATCACAAAGCAAGGCAATAAAGTAAGCAATAGCTAGCTCCACATTTAATTGGTATATAAGAATATGCTTGTAGTTAAAGAGCATGTGTATGCATGTGTTTTTAAATACTGCAAGCCTGACTTTCTTCAATTTTGTCATTTGTTCTAATTCTTTAAATTTATATATGAAAGAAGGGAAGTAAAGTAGCACTATTTGGAAGCTACAAATAGAGTCATTTGAGAAAAGAAGCACATTTTAATCTCGATCAAAGATATTAACTATAAAAAAGAAGGTAAGCAGCAGAGAAGTGACAAATTTTTGACAAAATAGGAGGTATTTTGCTCTAAATAGGGATGGATGAGCAGGCTGAGTAAATGGAAATATTTGCAATCCATTTTAGACATTTTTCAAGATAATTTTGTAGTTAGAGGTGTGTAAAAGCTGCAGGCCCATTCAGAAAGCCTGATGCAAGATTTCAATTTAGATTTCAGACTAATCTCAGTCACATCTACTCATCAGTTTATCCAATAGCATTAAAAGTGAGCAGCAAGTGCCCCTAAACCTCCTCCTATAAAATAAGGAAATGATAGCTAAAATTCTGCAGCATTCTGTGCCAGTGATTTTTAGACAGAATTTCTGGCTCACCTTAACAAGGAAATAATTTAAAAATCTCTGCCAAGGTATAGACAACCTCATAACCAGACTCTCAAAACTCTAAAGACACCTGCTGGTAGGATTTGATAGCACATACCTAGAGCGTAAGAAAGTACCGTTGGGGACTTCTTTTAGGAAAAAGTAGAGGCTAGTAGAAAGATTAAATTGCTTGGAGTAGTTTTTTATTATTATGCTAAGAGAAAAAAAGCTAAAAAAAAAAAAAAAAAAAAGGAAGAGGAGGTCCTAGAAGACCGAGCATAAGGACTCGAGCTTGGCTTGTGATCCTTCCAATCAAGCACCTGCTGGCCAGAGAAGAAACGATACCACCCAGCTCTCTGCCTTCACTGACTGGTGCTATGGCCATTTTTTCCAGTATTTGCAATGCTGCGGGAGCCTTGCAAAGTTTAACCTGACTTTTGTCATCTGCAGAACTATGTTGGCCAAACGTCTTTGCAAGAGGTTCTTTCCAATCCTATGCATAAGGTCTCTTGACACAGAAACCCTTCTGTATCTGTGATCTTTTTTTACAGCTTTTCTCCGTACCGTGTCGTCTTCTACTATATTCAAGATACACCATGCAACACTTGGGCACGCTATGGATTTGCACATAATTTTTTTTTTTTTTTTTTTTTTTAAGTTTTCTGTAAAGTTTCTAACATCCTATTTGTCTTCTTGATGATTACTAAGGATTGAATTGATATCATCCAAGAAATATTCACAATGATACCAAGTTATTTCTCCTGAATCACAGAATGGTTGAGGTTGGAAGGGACCTCTGGAGATCATCTAGTCCAACCTCCCTGCTCAAGCAGGGTCCCCTAGAGCAGATTTCCCAGGATCGCATCCAGACGGGTTTTGAATATCTCCAGCGAAGGAGACTCCACTACCTCTCTGGGCAACCTGTTCCAGTGCTCTGTCACCCTGACATTTGAAGGTTACAGATGATTCAGAGCCCATGCCTGTAGATGCAGAGGTAAGGTTCTTTTCCCCTTAAGCATCCCTTTACAGTTATCTAGATCAGGTGAGAAAATGGAAAGAATATTCAGTTGTTTTTGATGACTGAATAGCCATATAGCCACTTTAATTTTGACTACCCTGAAAGTTTTATTTTTTTTATATATATAATTAAAGTTTGTCTCCTCCCCATATTTCTAAAGCATTGGTAGATAATTTAACAGCAGAGGTGCCAACAGAGACTCTTATAGTCTGGTAACTTCCCTTCATTAGGGAAACTGATGATTCAATTCCTACCCTCTGTTTTTGTTTTTGTTGTTTTTTTTGATCTTTAACCAGTTAGAACTTTAGAACTTTATTCAAAACTACAGGAAAGCTTCCCCTCTTCTTCCTTAAGAATTTAGATTTTTGATGGCCATTGGCCATTGGCAAAGGACCTCAGAAGTCCAGCCATAGCACATCAACTGCATCACCTCTATCTATCAGCTTCTTGGCTTCAAAGCATACAGATTTGTGACAAATCCCTTCTACAGAATCTATTTTGATGCCTACCCAATGTATAATAAGTACCCGAGCAATTCTGTTCTTCATTTTAGTTTCCATAAATTTGCCTGAGGAAGATTAAATTTACTGGTATATCACCCCTTAGATCAGTCCCTGCCTCCGTTTTTTTTTCAAACATCAATCACATTTGCCACCTTCACTTTACATCAAACAAAACAATTAAACTACTCCACATTTGGGACTCTCGGGAGGCTACCACATATTTTATCAATGGTACTATGCTTTTTATCAATTTGTTCTGAACCTGTTCTGCTGACACTTCAGTTTAAAACAGTTCTTCAGACTCTTTCACATATCAAAATGCTCCAGGAGAGAAAGTTCCCTGAGATCCTTTAAATGAACACCAAAGCAAAGATTTATTTAGCCTTTCGGAGATAGCCCTGTGTTCCTGAAACGTGCTTATTACACTGCAATCACTTATCAAGCCTACTGATCGACAGGCTCCCTACTCTTCACGTATTTGAAGGGGTTTTATTATGGCTTCCGTAAGTTTAGAAAGCTGTTCCTCAAAATTGATTTTACCTGCCTGTTTAACTTGCCAGAATGTATGCTTTTTATTATTTTCTCTGTTCAAACATGACCTCTGTTTCTGAAAGATGTCTTTTTACTTCTAACATCTCTCTGCTCTTTTTAAAAATATCCGCTTTTCAGAAAGTTCTACCCAAGCCTTTTTGACAGAAGAAAGATACACACTTTCTTGAGCTTATATTATGCTCCCTTTCCACTGGCTTCATGTTCCTTGCAATTATATTATTCAACTAGCTGTTCCTTTTAATTTTCTTTTAGCCACAAAATTGTAACAAGCATTCTGATGTTTATGTATTCCACTTCTTAAAGTTAAATTTTGTTGAGTAGATTTTTTTATATGCACAAGGAAGAGAAATTTAAGTTTCTTCTGGTCACCGTGCATTGCTCAGGGTTAAAATAAGTGTTGCCTTTTTTACTGTTACCATAGGCTGTTTCCCGCTCTGATCGGTCACCTTGCTTCCCCTCTTGTCCTTCTCATCAAGTTCTTTCTCCTCCTTTCTGCTCCTACCTTTTGTTTTGTTTCTGTTTCTCTGTTTCCCCTCCAGGCAAGGGCCATTTCTTCTCTTGTACTTCACTGAATACACTCTTGACACAAGAGTCTCCAACAAATACAGTTCTGTTCTTCCAAATAAAATTTCTCCGTTTACCAAGACAAAAAAGGAGCCCCATATTTCTGAAATACATTCCTCTGATTTTCTCAGTCAGCATTCCAGTAAGGAGAATTTTCCAGGCAGTTTTAAGACCATGTTTCACTGATCACTGTGCGATAATACTAATTAGGAACTCATTCATCACCAACATCCAACGTGACCACCTCCACGCGTCTCAAAGAGAAGAACTGTATACCCCTAACCTTGTTCGTTCGCTCTTTCTTTCCTGCAAGAGTACTGAAGTGCCCTCGAAGCACAGTTCCTTGACACCTCTTGTATAGTTTAGATGACAAGTCTAAGAAGATTACCTTCTGTAATGGTTTTTAAAAACCCCATGTAAGGAGAATCACTGACACAGATGACCGATTTTCATCCAGGAAAACTTTAAATCCAGCTGCACTGTTCCACTATCTCATGCATTTGTTCGGATTTCATTTCCTTCTGGAGCCTCAAGGGAAATTTCGTAATCAGCACACCTGGTATGTGTAGTATAAAAAATTAAGGAGATGCCCTCTTTAATGATCTATGCAAAAAGGCTGTTCTGCTGTAAGAAATGGCCTGGATCAAAGAATTGTCCTCATCTTACTAGAAGAAAGAATTAGGGTTGATGCTCTCTCCATTTTCAACTTCAAAAAACTCAAGATCACTCAAGATCAGATGGAGTCAAGGCTCTTCCTGATCTATAGAGGAACCTACTCAATGAGTAGGTTTGTGAGTTGTTTCAACATTATTCTTTCTACACTGTCAGTATAGATGTATTTTATCATCCTTTTTTATCCCACTATACAATTTATAGCTCACCTCAACAAAAGATCATGACTTCAATTTAATTTACAGTCACATTAAAAGGAATTAAGAGAAGTCAGCAGTATACATACTGCTCAGAATGGCAAAAATACTTTGGGTAAATCATGTTAAAGATAAGAGACACCACGAGAAGCCCTCCACACTTTGTTTTATCTATTTATTTTAAGAGCAGCAACAGCAGTGTAGCTGTCATAGCCCAAGCTCAAATTGTCTTTGGAGGTTTATCCACGGACACTAAGTGCTCTGAAGTCCTCATAGCCTGGCCTTTGAAGAAGCATGAAATATATTATGCCAAATGGGCAAAATGGCTTGCCTTGCAGGACACGTAAGTTTATGCCTGATGACTCACAGTAACATTTTGGTAGTATCTGTACAATTTTGATCTGAAAGGTTTATTTGGGGGCTTTTGGGGGGTTAAAATCCCTCAGTATCTGGACAAGCATTGTATATCTACTAACTTTCATTCAAGTGTTTTGTGTCTTTCTCTGTCTTACCATCAGAGCACTTGATCCTGCATTCTTCTTTCTGTTACCGTTGATTAATTCCCTACCTTAATCTATCTTTAAAACAGAAAACTAAAAACATCTCACTTGCAATCTTACTTTTTATCCAAACCTAACTCAAGTTCTACATTAAAGGATCTAAATAAGTTCTATCACAGACATGCGCCTTGCTTTAGGCTTCCACCTGCAGCAGGCAACGGTGAAGTACAGCACAGTAAATGGCATGCTTGGGATCTGGAATCCAGTTCTGCAGATAAAACCAGTTAATAGTTCATTTAAATAAGCCTTCTCAATATGTAACTGAAATAATTTCAAACACTAAGATTTGCTCACCATTATTCCAAGTATGTATATATACACATTATATATATATATATATATATATATATATATATATATATATTGTGTGTATATATATACATATACACACACACTTGGATAAATGCAATCAAACCAAGAAAATCAGTTTCTCCTAAGGGGATCTGTTCCGAATTCTAATCTTTTCTGCTAAAACAACTGATGAATAATTTATGGCCAGAAGATTAAATCTTAAATGAACAAAACAGATAAACATGAAAGGCATTATGTAAACGTAGTCCCACCATTCCAACTTGCCCAGTTGCCTTAGGTCTATCTAGGTGCTTACGCTTTTTTTTAAGGCACTCATATTTAAAAGATCTAGATCTGATTAATCCATTTCTATTGCTATTAGTGTAAGCACGTCATATTCCAATCCCATTTTTCAATGGGAGACACTCCTGCCTGGGTCCTCTGGAATCAGAGCCTTCAGTCTTAGTTCCTGGTTTATCACAGAATTATATGAGTTTTTCCTAAGACACATACGAAAGACCCATCTTTATCTCCAAAGTTAATTTGTATCAGGAACGTCAAGGCCTTACCTCTCAACCTAGGAAAAGGAAAGTAGGCAGGAACTGTCAGGACAGAGGAATCTGAGCATCCTAAGATAAAATTCAGACCTCCGCTTCAGTGCTGCCCTCTTCTTCGCCTACCCAGAGCAGCAGGGTACGTGGAAGCTGATCACTTAACCTGGTTTCAGGAGCCTGAGCAAAACGTGGATTTCAATCTAGAGCGTGATAACAGGACGAGCTCCAGAGAGGGAAGCCCACTGGAAGGCTTCACCAGCTGAGCAGCAATTTTTCCCTCTTTGAGAAGTAGATGCCCGATTTGAAAGTCTGCACAGAGCAGATTCACTTCTGTGGCACAAGCTTTCAACGGCTTAAGGTATTTTGTCAGCCGTGCAAGACTTACCTTTCTTCTTCCGCCTGCTTCATTTCGCTCCAGCGGGCACGCGTACAACCGTAGCCTGCCCTGGCGCGCTGTCCCGCTGCGCCCACCAGCCCGCTCTGCCCCGTCCCAGCTCGTCGGCTCCGCTCACGGCGCGCGTGCCGCTAAGTGCTCCCCAGCTATAGGCGCGAAGGGGTTAATCCAACTCGCAGGCATACGTTAGACCCTGCTAAGAGCATTCCACAGAAATACCGCTCGGCGGCCAGCGGCGCAGGACGAGCAGCTAACCGCACGCGCGCCCTGCCCCGGTGACACCAACCCACGCTTGCTTCTCAAACGCAGCGTCAAGAGGACCCGTCGCGGGGCGTCCTCCCGAGCGGTTGGAAAGCCACGGGGGCATCTAACACCAGCGGGGGCAGCTGTGCAAGGTGGGGGGGGGGGGTGGGGTGGAAAAGAAATAAAACAAATTAAAAAATGGCAAAGCGGTCCACGCAGCGGTAGCTGTGGAAGTTGTCCTCGGCTTTGAGCGGGCTCGTCTCAGGATCTCGCCACCTGTTTAGGAGGCCAAAGATCTCCTCGTTTGCTTTCAGAGCTGGAGCTCTGCCCCCTCCTCTTGGCAGGAGCCCAGCGGGCGCCGCGCACCGCTGGCGGCGGAGGTGTCGAGCGCCGTCGGGCTCCCCCAGGCAGCAGCATCCGCCGTCGCGGAGGAGTTGGCTGCGAAAGCAGTTGGGTCGGCGATTAGCAGCGGCGCGTCCTAGGGCGGGCAGAGAGCTCTAACCAGGAGCTAATTAGGAGGGCAAACACTGCAGCTTGCGAGCCGAGATGCTAACGAGAATTAGACTTGAGCGGCGGCAGACTAGCTATTCAGAGTTAATTAGAAACCTCAGCTGACGGCACTGTCGCTCTTGAGAGCTTTCAAAACAAACCACGGGAGGAACCGTCCCGCGGCCGAGGGTCCAGCACGCGACGCTGGGTGACGCCCGGAAAACATTACGCCGAGGCGTCACGGTAGTTTAACAGCACGTGAGGGAAGGCGGAAAGGAGGTGCGCAGGGGACGCAGGCCCTCGCCCGGGGCAAACCCGAGGCTGCCCCCGGCGCTGCTGCTGCACCCCGGGGCGAAGCGAGCCGCCGGCGCTGGCGCGCTCGCACGCTCTCCCCCCGCCCCGCGCAGGGGAGGGGGCAGCGACTAAGTCGAGGCGCTTGGGCGGAAAACACCTTAAAGCGCGACGTTGCAGCAGCGCGGATCGGGAAGCGTGGCCTTACCTGGGCTGAGCTGCATGGCCGGTTCCTGCTCGGAGCAGAGCACGGGGCGGCAAGCCGAGGGGCTGCGTGTTTAAATGTTTCCTCCGTGCCTGATTGGAAGCGGGACAGCCAGTCAGGGCCAGAGGAGAGGCTGCTAAACTCCGAAGTAGCTCGATTGTTTCAGGAAAAGGTCGGATGCGGGAGAACCTGCCGAGTGGTTTGCAGCGCGTTCAAATACATGAAAACATTCAAGCGTCGCAGGGGAGAGCGAGCGCGCCGAAGGAAGCGGGGGGGATTTTCACCTCCGCCGAGGCCCCGTTTGCGCTGCAACTTGCGGCAACTTAACTTAAGCAAAATCTGTTTTTAATTCCATTTGTTGAAGCCAAGGCAAACGCACGTGGAGACCCTTAAACACGACCAAGCCCAGAAGAAAATCGACTCAATTCGGACTTCGGGTCGAAGCGTATGGAAGAGCATCCACAAACGGTTCGACACCAGCGTAACTGGACGGATTTGGGAGCGTAACTTCAGCTAAACAGACGCGGCTTAACGCAGGCGTGACCTAGCAGCCGCTGGATGCTGGCGCGCGGGAGAGCAGGGACCGTCGGGCGCCAAAGCCCTGATACAGGAGCCCCAGGAGCGAGCGCACCTAAACACGTAAGGAGGAGTAAGAGCAGCCACCGGCAGCGCTGTCAGCTGCGAGCCGTAAACCCATCCGGTTTTCTTTTTTTTTTTTTTTTAAAAAGCCAACAATTCGGAGTACATAAGCAGCGTTCTGAGGGGACCCGGCTCAGCTCACGAAAGCTTTGGGAACCGTCGCTTTCGCCTGATGTTTTTGAAGCGAGGGTCACGGATTGCGGTTATTCAGGTTTAACAGGACTTGCAAACGCCGGCTGGAGCTAGAGGCAAAATTCCCCAGACACCGGGGGCTGATGCGGCTCCGGGCTTCCCGCGCGGCTCGCTGGCGAATCGTCCCAACCACCAGCAGTACGCCCGTGGCGGCCCAGGACACGAGCACAGACAAAGGCATTTCACCAGTTTCACGTACCCAGGCGAGGGCAACGCGCTGGTGGCTGGTGCCTGCCACGCACGAGGTGGCAGCTGGGCCTCCCTTGCTTTTGCAGCCCGGTTCCCAGCAGGAACGAGCCGCTTGGCAGTTCAGAGCGGGCTAAACGGAAGGAACAGGAAAGGTTTAAATGCAAGGAACTTGAATTAACGCTGCGGTGAAGATTTACCGGTGGGGACCTGAGACAGCAAGGCCCGCTGCAGGCGGTCCCAGCGGGCGGCTCTCGGGCTGGCGCGGAGCCCAAAGGGGGTGCCCTCGTCCGCTTCTCGGGGCTTAGCCCCTACATCACTATGTCCTGCCGGTAGATTTTCCCCCTTACTCGCGTCAAAGCTCTTAACCCAACCTAACCTTCCCAGAGCTGCAGCCCCAAAGGGGTGCAAACGTGGGCAAGGCTCCTCCAGGACTTGCGGCACCGACAGCAAGCGGGTAACAGCTATAGACCCAATTAGTCAGAGCTCAGATTGGGCCGTGGGGACATTTGCCTCTTCCCCTCCCTCCCTTGGTCCTTCTTGTCCTTCCTGCTTGACTGTCCCGGTGCCTTTCGTCAGGCACAGCACCGCTTGCAGGATGCCTGAGCGCCGATGAGGGCTGAACAGCAACGCCAGCAGCCGAGCCAGCCGTGACACACGCGTGCCTGTACGACACCTCAAGGGTGTCAGTCACCAGATGAAGTAAAAGCCCGGAACAGACTTCACCATTTGCAAAATCTGGAGCAAAACAGAAAAGGATCTTCTAGGGGGAAAGGGGAAGCTGCCGCCTGCCTCCCTCGCAGTCAGCAAGCCCAAGCTTTTTGGGTCTGCTTCAGCACATTAACGCTTAGCTTTCTTGCACCAGTGATACTGCCTTTACTGACATTCTCACCCTAAATTTCATCCATTTACCTTCTCCTAACTGGGATTTTCTTTCAGTACTTCTAGCTGCAGGCTGGCTTATGCGCTGTCTCCAGGTTAGCAGGAGCTCAGCTTCCAGCTCCCCGCAAAGGGAGCCGTCGCGCTGGCGCTCCTCTCCCGGCCCGCGCCTCGCACCTGCGAGAAAAACAGCATTGGCGGTGGCACGTTTTACCTCTCTCCTCCCCAGTAAACCCCGGCTGCCGCCGCGCTCGCGTCGCGGCCCCCCGGGGAGCCGTGCCTCCGCTCTGCGGGACGTCCTGCCCCAGCTTGCTGCCTCCTAACGCTTCGCGGTTATCATCGCACTCGGAGCTTCGCCTGCTGTCTCGGGGTTTCGTAGGCACTGGGGAATTTTCTTCGCTCAGCATATCTTCGCGGGTTTATCAAGGGTTATTTCTAGGTTTTCCATTAATGGCTTTTCTAGTAATGCCTCCGAATTTACTTTTTCCCCCTAATTCACGTTCTGGTCTCTCACAACTGACTTAATGCCCCCCCAAACTGCAATATTGTCCCTTTAATCTTAGATCACTCACCAGGCCTTTTTCTTCGGGGGGGGGGGGAAGTAGTATGAGGAGGGGATGTCTCTTCTTTGTCGAAGCCTTTGGCCTCTGCTCAAGAAGGCTTTCACAAGACAGACCTGGAGGTCTTGCACAAACCCCCTTCCTGATGCCACCGTTGCCTCTCTGTGGTACCAGGGGCAGTGGCTGGTATCTCCCATTTCCTTCTGCTCCTCCCTACCAAGGAAGCAATACAGAGGGAAGTCAAGTACAACTATCACAGCCCATGGGAGCCGACTGTCTTAGGCCGAGAGGAACTCTGAACCACAGGAAGGTCCATCTGAACATGAGGAAAAACTTCTTGACAGTGAGGGTGACTGAGCACTGGACCGGGTTGCCCAGAGAGGTTGTGGAGTCTCCTTCCTTGGAGATATTAAAACCCACCTGGACACGATCCTGGGAAACGTGCTCTAGAGGACCCTGCTTGAGCAGGGGGGCTGGACTAGATGATCTCCAGAGGTCCCTTCCAACCTCAGCCATTCTGCGATTCTGTGAACTAGTGAATCCATAGTTTTCCCTGTTCCATGAGTTATTTGGATTTGTTTTGTCTGAGCATATATTATCGAAACAGTTTGTCCATGGTTTAATACAGGTAGGTTTCTGCTTAAGAACGCTTGCGTTATTCCTGTGCTTCCTGTATGGCTTGAAACCTCGGCGCGCTCGCTTCTCCGCGACCTCCTGCACCCCATTCGCTTATTCCCCGCTGTCCCACAATCATGCCGTCGTTCACTCTGCGTTGGGCCTGGCCAGCTGCGAGCTTATGCTCCTCTCACCCCATGCTGGGGAAGTCTCTGTAGCCTCACGTGCTCACCACTGCATCGCTGCCCATTTCCTTTTGCTTAAGTACCACATTCAGGCCTGGGCTGCACTTCATTTCTTTTGCCGCTTTGCAACCAGTCATTGCTACACACCTGCTAAATCTCATTACTCTGAGTCACTGCTTGTGCCTCAGTGCAGTGCTTTCCGTGTCCCCGAATTTTTCTTGTCTGCTAGCTTTGATATGATTACTTGTACTCCCGTTATGCAGAACACTAAGCCTCTCATTGCATTTTATCACCTCAGCTTTGCGTTTTGCTTTTGCACAAACGTAGGTGCTCTTCCCAAGCTATTTTTCATTAAGTCCCAGAGCCAGCTGATAAATTTTCTGTACTGTGCATGCTCCCTTTCCAAAAGCTTTACATACGTCTGCAGGCTTTGGAAGATGGACAGGAGCATCTATGCGTTATACCCTAATGCTATAGACGTTATAGCCTAACGTTATACCCTAACCCTGCTATACCTGCGTGCCCAGGCCCTACCAAAATAGCAAAGAGCTGCATGAGTCCAAGCAGGGCTAAAGCACCCTGCCTCATACCAGGTCACCTCACCTGGGCTTGATGCTGCAGCACTGGTAGCACTTGTAGCGCTCATCAAAGCTAACATCCGCCTGGGTTACAGCAGTTAAAAAAATAATAATAATAAAGTCCCAATCTCTCAGGAAGTATCACATAGGCTCAGGATCCAACAAGTTCACATATCCTTTAGCATTTTCACTCAAGCTCTTTTTATTCCTAACTATCAGTGAAGTAAGTCATCTTTGAAGATTTGCATGTGTCAGCCATCTCACACAGTTTAGCCATGTGCTGACCTGTTATTTTTCCCAATTCTTGGTGGCACTTGTCAACACTTTTCCTATCAAACCTTGTCAAAAGGGTTTCTTCATTTCTCTTCATTTTTCTAAAACAGGGTTTTACCTTAGGTTTGCAAATCCATTCCTGGTCCTGCCCTCCTATCTGAGTCCTGCTAAAGAACATGCCTTGCTCAGTACCCTTAAAAACATACCTACTCTTACTTTCCTTTTCCTTTTAATTTATGTCTGTGGCTGTTCTGTAGCTTTCTTCTTGTGCACCGAATAAAGCCCAATTTCTCCGCTCTCTTCTCTTCATGCAGACCCAGCCAAGGCAGAGAAGCAAAGAGCCCTTGCCGTTCTCTCAGCTTGCAAATTATTCTTAATTTCTGACTGCCTCTGCCTGCCACTGACACTGGATGCAAGCACAAACCGGAATCTGCTGCAAAAGTTTTATTCCTAAATAGACTAAATAAAACTAAATCTTCAGTTTTATTCCTTAGACTGAATATGCTGCTTTCCTGAACCACGTCCTGAAATGAGAGTTCTCACTTTCCGCTATATAATCCTGCTGCAGCATTCCCGGTCCGAACATGATCATAACAGTTTCTACCTTTTACCTGCAGGACATCATGAACGGCAACACAAAGCGATGCATGTATTCAGGCATTCCTCAGAATGAAAGGCTCTTTAGGCGTTTAATAACGAAATGCCCATTTCACATTTAGGCCCAGACCAAAGAACAGATAACAGCAACTGATAACAACTCAGATATTGCTGCTTCAGCCCCTTAAGACTGCGATTGCTTTTTTTCCCCTGCTATTCTAAATATAAATCTAAATTTTAAATAAAAAATTTCATAGAGGGATGTAATATTCGGAAAGCTTTCATGTCCCATCTGAAAGGCCTCCTTGAAACAGATTAAAAAAAAGAAAACAGCAAGGAAGACGTTAGGATGGTACCTCGCTCTTTCATCAGTATATATAGTATATAACGCACACCAGGGGCCAGAGGAACCGCTGCTCAAGGTTAAAGCAAGGTCCTTATGAAAGGGACAATTACTCTCTACCGACAGATAAGCAGAAGAAGGTCAAAGCTAAACGTTGCGAGAGGAAAGGCAGAAGTGCTCAAAATTAAGTGAAAAAGCTACAAAAGCCTTTACATCAAGAAGGGAGCGTTTTGGCACCTGGCTGTGAATTCAGATTTATCTGCTAGCAATAGTTCCCCAAAAGCCTCTCCCCCCCCACGCCTGAAAGGCCGGCGCCGGCGTGAGCTCAGGCGAGCACGACTTCGCCTCCGACGAGCAGTCTGCGCGGCCGCAGTGCCTGTACCGTGGGGGCTATGTTTGGACTATCCTGGGGTGCCCATTTTCCTTTCAAGTTACATCAAAAAAGTCCGTCTTCAGGGTCCTTGCTAGGTACTAATAACGTAACAGAAGCAGGTTTTTGAAAGGTAATAAGAACCGAAGCTCAGGTCCAGTCCAGTGCCACATCTGGAGGAGAGAGGATTACTCTGCAAAATTATTCTGCCAGCACTATTCAGAGCTGAAATGAAAATGTGTTTCAAGGCTCCTGATAATATGCTTTCTATTTTCTTAGTTTGATATATGCTGATTTGCATTTCAGTTGGTCTCTGGAGTCTTTCTACAGACCCGAAATTCTTGCATGACAGCCAAAGCAGGAGGAAAAAAGGCAAGTTGTTATGTACGTGTCTCACATCGCATTGCCTAGGACTACTAGTTCAGCACGAAAGCAAATGCTTAACAGGGCTTCTGGAACCCTGAAAACCTTTGCTTTTAGGACAGACAATAAAATTTTCAACCTAGGCATGAATCTTGATGCAGCCATAAAAATGTCATACATGTTCCTTTATGCGTCCAAGTTCCAGAAAAAGCCTTACGCCACAACATGCTCCTGAAAAACCATTCTTTAAATTCCTCTTCAGTAATGGTGTAGTCTCATGTTGTTCTTTGTCCACAGTAAAGAGTTTACACATCTGGATATGCCAGCAAATATTCCCTCCTAGAGACAAGCCTCCCTCTCAGGTTTAGCATTTACATCTGTTTCTTAAAAGAAGAAGCTAGATCAGCAAAATAATATTTGACATCTACAGAGAAATCTTTTTAGTAGGCACAGCCATGTGTTGATTAGATGTGTGATTTTCCCACCCTCTCGTCTAGCTGACAAAGCTGAACTGGCCAAACTTAAGTCCAGCTCCTTGTATTGGAGCGATGCATATGGATAACATTTAGCTCCAAGGGGCCTGGCGCTTTTCGACACTACTGCGCTATGACTGCTGGTACCTCTGACCAAGAGACACTCGCTACAGAAGTGAAAATACACAAGCTAAAAAAACAAAACACCAAGGAAATGAGATTATTTCACTTCTGAAATAAAAAAGGAATGGAGAATTGGAAAGGTCTTCCTGTATATCCAAATATTCACTCTCAGTCAAAAGCACATAGCAGCCAGATGTCTTGTGTCAGAGCAGAAGTCTATCCAGTCCAGTGTCCTTTCTCTAAGAAGCTGCAAGCTGTCACCTGGAAATGTATAAAAGAAGAGGACATAGTGTAGAGGAGAATTTCCTGAAGCGTTCTCTCAGCCTTCAGCTGTCAGCTCAGCGCCTTCCCAAGACAGATGTGCTTCTTGTGTATTCAGTAATCCTCAGTACTAGTATCCTGTGAACTCGTCTAGTCTCCTTTTGAAGCTATCTATCTAGACCCTTAGCAAATATCCATAATTTCGGCAAGGAGTTCTGCAGCTTAACTGCTTGCTGAAAGAAAAACCTCCTCTTTTTGCTCGCTTTCAGCATGGTTCCCTCTAACTTCATATGATACTCCCTTCAGATTCACAAACGTGGATTTAGGTGTTCAGTTCCAGCCATCCTGTCCAAGGGTGCAGAGAAAAGGTTAGGAAAGCCAAAGCCCACCTGGGGCTGAATCTGGCAAAGGACTGAGGGGCTTCTACAAGTACATCAGCAGTGAAAGAAAGATAAGGGAAAACGTGCGCCTGCTGCTGAACGGGGCAGGGGACCTGGTGACAAAGGATATGGAAATAGCTGAGATACTTAATGTCTTCTTTGCTTCAGTTATTACTGGCAAGATTTGCTTTCAGGAGTCCCACCTGCCTGAGAACCATGAGGAGGTCTGGAGCAATGAAGACTTACACTCAAAGAACGTCAGGTTAGGAAACATTTAAATAAACTGGACACACGCAGGTCTACGGGCCCTGACAGGATGCACCCGCGAGTGCTGAGGGAGCTGGCCGAGGTCATTGCGAGGCCACTCTCCATTATCTTTGAAAGGCTGTGGTGGCTCAGGGAGGTTCCTGAGGCCTGAAAGAAAGCAAATGTCCCTCCTATTGTCAAGGAGGGCAAGCGGAAGAATTTGGAGGACTACAGGCCAGTCAGCCTCACCTTGATCCCTGGGAAGGTGATGGAGCAAATAATTCTGGAAATCATTTCCAAACATATCAAGAACAAGAAGGTGACAGGGAGTAGTCAGCATGGATTGACGAAGGGGAAATTATGCCTCAGCAACCTGACAGTCTTTGATGAAATGATTAGTTCAGCAGATGAAGGGGGCACAGTGGATCTTGTTTGTCTTGACTTCAGCAAGGCTTTCAACTCTGTTTCCCATAACAGCCTGATTGGCAACTTGATGAAGTATGGGCTGGATAAACGGACAGTTAGGTGGACTGGAAACTGGCCGAACTGCCAGGCTTAAAGGGCTTTGATCAGTGGCATGAAGTCCGGCTGGATCCCAATTGCTGGTGGAGTACCCTAGGGGATAATACTGGAGCCAGTACTGTCTAGCATCTTCCTTAATGACCTAAATCATGAGTCAGAGTGCACCCTCAGCAAGTTCATAGATGATACAAAATTAGGAGGAGTGGCTGATACATCGGATGGCTTTGCCTTTCAGAAGGACCTTGACAGACTGGAGAAATGGCCCAGCAGGAACTCCATTAAGTTCTACAAAGGCAAGTGCAGAGCCCTGCACCTGGGGAGAAATAACCGCATGCACCAGTACAGGCTGGGGGCTGACTGGCTGGAAAGCAGCTCTGCAGAAAAAAGCCTGGGGATCCTGGTGGAGGAGCTGAACATGAGCCAGCCACCTGCTCCAGCTGACCTGCTCTGAGCAGAGGGGCTGGATAACTAGGCAATCCCCAGAGGTCCCTTCCCACCTCAGTGACTCTGATCCATTTCCAAACACAGCAATTTGTGTGTGTGTGTGTGTCTATCCTCACCATTAGCTCTAAACTCCCCCACCCTCTCCCAATCTCTCATCTTTGCTTTACACTTCCAAGTCTCTTCAGATACCTGAAAATCATCTTTTCAAGGTTTCCCTTGCCCTCCACTGTAGTTCAGGATTCGTCATGCCTGTTGCTGGATACCAGCCGAAGCCTGTGCTCTTCCTTGCCTATCAGGCAGGTGGTGTGTCAGATCTGCTGGAAGAGTCTGGACATGAACGGCGTTGCAGGAGCGCACCCTACGAAGGAAGGGCAAAGAGACAACACCACCTGCAGAAAACAATTCTCAGCCCTCATATGACTATATTTACAAGGGGCCTGAGATAAAAGCTCAAGGATTGGATAAGACCAGATCATACCACAAAAGTAAGAAATCATCCCTTTCCTAAAGGGATCATAAGAACATTTTGAGCAGGAGCCATCTTCATCCTAACCTGACAGCATAGCTGCTAAGCACTGTCAGCCATTGAATATGTAGGAATAAGCTCTCATATACTACATTTTTGCAATTGATCCCAAGCTGTTGTTTTTAAACCATGCATATCAAGAGGTCAGTGTACAAACCAGAAGCAGCCAGTCTCTCATAAATCTTAATGCTGCATAAGCTGAACTTTGGTACATCACAATTTTATAACTTTAAAATGACTTCTTTTCAGAGCAGTAACTTTCTGGAATGTGATTCAGAAAGAAAATAATGCAAAAATAATACCTCTGAAAATTCAGAACATCAAATTGTCACTAGAGAAAACGCTGCAGCATGACTGGATGCAACTGTAACTAGAAAAAGCAGAAAAAAGTTTACTTTTATGATTGTCTGGAAAACAAGCAAACAACAACAACAAAAAAACCCACTTGCTTTACTTAGCTAGCTGAAAGGCGCCAGTATAGAAAGAAGAAAGATAGTTCTGGCTCACCCTGGAGTAGTAATTTAGAGGGAAACTGGTAGTTCAAAGAACAAAGTATTTATTCTTTTTACAATCCAGTCTAAGACAACACTTAAGTTAAAAGTCTCAAGTTATAAGGGTAAAAAAGACCACTTGGAAATAGTTTCAAGTTCCGTCACCATCCTACATTTTGCCATCACATCTTGTTAATTTAAAAATGTGTTTCCTTTCCTTGCTGCTCTGTAAATACTCTTGCAGCCAGAGAAAACTGAAGGCAAAAGCTGGAGGTAAACTGGAAAAACGCCTTCCAACCTTTAACAACAGGCAGGAAACATTTTCAGGCTCATTGTGGTGAATGGACACTGGCCATTGAAGATGAATAGGAAGATGAGACATATATATATGTGTGTGTGTGTATACACACATATATACATATATATATACACACACATATATATACATATATATATAACACACACACACAGAAAGAGAGAGAGAAGTAGAACAGGGACTGAATACACGCCTAATAATCAAGCTGCTGAAGCCAGCTATGCCTTAGGTCTTCCCACCATCCCTCTTGTCCCTGGGTTGTATCCTTTCTCAGCAGCCCTCAGCTTAGCTCTGCTCTACAGCGCCCTTGGAAGCACCATCAGGGCCTCTCATGTCCTTCGGGACACAACCACTGTTTGGCCTTAGGGGAGAAGATTCTGTCCTTGAGCTCCATGAACTGCCTCGACCACATTATCCACAGGGGCTGAGCGCAGTGCAAGTAACGATATCCACCACAGTGCAACAAATCATCCTCCTGCTACATTTCCAGTGGCCTTTTGGTCATCTAATTGCTTAGGGGGCAGTGGGGATTTTTTTTATTTATTTTTTAATATACATTGATGCTTTTCTCTAAGCATCCATAAGCGGTCAACAGCAGACAAGAGGGACCTTTGTCCTTACAAAGCACACATCAGGCTGCTGCGCAGAGCCTTGCCGTTGCCTCCTGCACCATGGCTTAGAACTTTAGACCAAAAAAGCGCAAGAAATCATGACCACTTTCTAGGTCTTGCTAACATGCCTACTCTTGGTCATTTTTCACTTGAATGAATGTCCATCTTTCATGACAGGCTTTGAAAGCCTTTTAAAATTAACTCATTCAGGGGTAGATTCTTCAATAATGTCACTCAGCTTCTGAAATTATTACGTCTACCTGAGATTTTATAGCCAATAAAGCATGACTGACTGTATGTGGAATAATCAAATTTGTTCTTCTTCTCTGAGATTTGTTCATGTAATCAAGCTATACAGAACAATAAAATTAATCACCGTTAATTTAGGATTGGCATTTTTGCATTATCCAGAATTAATGCAGGCAAACCGAGAACAAAAGCAGTGCATACAAAAGGGGAGCCAGACCTTGCTAAGAAGTTGATAATTAATAACCACTTTCATGATATTTAAGCCATCAGCAAAAATACAAAATAACCTTAAACACTATAAATCTCATGGCAGCAAATTGATTCCTCCTATTTCCACCGGTACATATGGTCAGTCTAGCAGTCTTTTCAGGTACAACACGATAGCCCAGCATGACTTCTCACAGCCTTCCAGCCTCACTGCTAAGTTTCATAATTAATTTTGAGGACACAGTATGCAATCTGGATTTTTATGTTATCTAAGAAACTTAGGTTTGCTTCATTCAGCCATCTGAGATGATTCAGCTCAAATCTGTTCAAGTTTACTGTGTTTTTCCCTTGAGGGGATACTCCAGACCCCTCACAGTAAGCCAGTGGTGGAATTGGAAAAGCAGTTTGTCAGCATAACGTAAGCCTCTGCTGCACCACTGATAAAGTAGCTTAGTCCCCGGTAATGTTTTCTGAAGCAGCAGGTTCCTTTCGCTTTTACCGTTAAGGCTGCCTGCAGGTTTCCCAGCTGCCAGATCACGTTTCTCACATTTCTAACGTTATCAGAGCACACTGGAATGGAAACAGGTATCTCCCCGGAGCTCACATTAAGCAACTCGGCAGTGTATAAATATGTGTCTTTAGTGAGAGTAGGTAAAACCCAGAAAACAGTAGAGACACAAATATGCAGATAGAAAGGTCACCTTTGAAAGCATTTGATTTTGGTACTGATGGAGATAAGCATCTGAACGATCTTATTAGATTACTATGTTAGGTATTAAAAAGTTGCAGATTTTTTCAGCTCCCTTCTAAAGCTTCTTCTTCAGAGCCCACCGTTCATTCATGAACTCCAGCTACTTTGGATCACTCAGTCTTTTCCTCTGTTATGTAGCCACGTACCAATCTAGTGATGACATAAAAATTTCATTTCAAGCATTAGCCAGGTAAAATATTTAACCTAGGGGTCAACGCAGAGGAAACGTGTCGGGGGAAAGAAGGAATGAACCTGAGCCACATTATAAGGATCAGATGCTTTAAAAGAGCTTAAAAATACTTCCCATTTCTCCAGTGTCAGCTTTCATGTAAAACAAAAGTGTTAGTTTGAAACAGTTATGAAGGCAGAGAAAAATCTTCAGAGTATGAACAAAGTATAGTTAAAAAAAATATCTGCCCAAACTCGCCTGAAGTAACAGTTAAAAGACTCTGTTATTTTCATTGAGGGCAACTCAAAGATAGTGTTTGAAAAGTCAACATTAACAAGATGCATCAAGAACAGAAAAATTAAGTTAGCAAATTTACACTTGCATTTCTGCTGGACGACAAGACAAATTTACACTTCAATATTAGACCTGTTTAGCAGCAAGATAGTGCTGAAAGCACACCTTGTTCCCCCCTTCCTCAAGGGAAGGAAAGGGTAATAGAGATATTTAAGATTCTCATTTGGGAACATTATTTCAAGTTAGGGAAACACTGAAATTTCAGGGAAATTTTATGGTGCATGTAATTCAGGATGAGCTAGATTAGCAAAAACATACTATTTAAATGGTCTAACTCAACCCGGCTTACAGCTTTGCAAACTAGCATCTGTGGCACGGTCAAACCCAGCCCTCAGGGATGCGTTTTGTTTGGAGCCCAAATATTGCAGATTGGCTGAAAGAACGCCAAAATGTAAATAATGAGGCAAAACAATCAGGTTGCACTTGATCAAAATCTACCCCTGACATTTGCAATTTGAAAGATAGGAAAACAGCACCTGGGGTGAGGATTACTCTACTATATTTAGATGTAAATGCCATGGGAAAGAACGGAAACAAAATTGAGGCAGAATTACGGCCGCAATGGAAGAGCAGAAGGTTTGGCTAAAGAGATATAATTTTATATCTGTCTGCATATCATATAAACTTTTTTCATGTTTCTACTTCCCAACATTTTAACAAATTTAAAAGTTACAAATCTTCTCATCTCTTCAAACAGTCACGCAGAAGTTATAATTGCAGAAGCCATCAAAGCTTTTTGGCTTTTAACTAGAGCAGAGCTGAGCCGATTCCAAAATGATAGCTGCAACCCTCTTACAGCTGCACAGACTACAAAGGAGAAATACAACAATACTCGTGTGGGACAGGAAGAGTTAGAGTTGCAGTAAATTAAGTAATTCCAGTCTCTTAACAATGGCAAAGCTTCATCTCCCAGTACGTGGCAATTCATCTTTAGGGTTAATCTTTTCAAAGACTAAACTAGTATTCTTCTGAGTGACAACAAAAAAAGGACGAAGACTTCGTTATTCAAACCAGTCTAGGACAAGCAGCTTTTAAGACAAGCAGCTTACCACAGTACAGTTCTGCTCCTCGATTCCTCAGCTAATCTAAAAGGTGGCAAGAATAGCTGATCATTTGTTACTAACGCTAGCCAGGGAAAACAACATGTAAAAAAGTCATTTTGACTACGAACGAAGCCAGCACGTGTCTTGTACATTAAGCTACTTTAAAGCTTTGTCCACAATTTCCAGAAAACAGCCAAGCGCCGCAAAGTTAATCAAAACAAGATGTCTGTGAACGGACGAGCACTGCAAGAGATCCTCCAGCGCTCAACAGCGGGACCACCCAGAATTTTCTTTTAAGATGCAAGCCCAACAGAAAGCCGAACAGCTGGGAAACCAAGCTTAGGCAAGTTAAACCTCTCCTCCTCCTGTGTAACATTATCCACCCCAGAGGACAGCCGCAGAGAAAAACATTCACATTCACAAATACAGCTGTACACTTAAATTTCACATTTCCCGATCTCGTCTAGAACCTTGCTGAGAGACGTTTTGGCAAGCGTGGCTATTAGCTGCAATTAAAAGCTTAGCTGTGATACTCCTGTGTTTATCACAGACAGTTCCGTTATTGTGAAGCAGACCTACGGTTACAGGCAGTTCAGATATTCTTGCACATTTTCAAAACACTCCAGATTTGATTGCTGCTGAAAAGAACAGATGTTGAGAAAAACTTTACTAGGAACGCCACTTTTTTAAATAATGAGAGAAAAATCACTTACAGCAATAGTTGTATTTTATTTTCTCTTCAGTTTCAATGTGCAGTATTTTCAGCAATTTTTTTGTTTTTTAAACTCAAACATACATCTAAAATTATATGCTTTCCTTTTACTCAGAGTACAATTGCTTTTGGTGTTGGGGCTCCAAGCTTTTGCTTATCATTGCCCTTAAACTGTATAAGACAACCCCACGGGGCGCGTCACGTGCCGTTTACCTTACCCTTCGTCAGGATGATCCAACTCGATGGTATGCGTAACACAGACGGATGGGAACGATAAGCTCACACAAAACGCACGTGACAAAAAGCAGCGCATGCCTCACAAATGCTCTGCAGCGTTTATACCCAGCTAATTTGAGTACACCTAAAACTCGACATTCCAGAGAAGCTCTCCTGGGTACGACTCTGGGATTCTCCAGATTTTCAATGGATACTTTAAGGTAGCATGCACAAAAAAGTTCATCTGAAATCTCAATATTAGATAAAATCAGCATATTGGACTTCTCCATAATTTCACTAGGTTGCTTACTCTAGTTCTTACAGCAGCTTGCTTTTTTTAAGCTTTAAAATAAGGAAGCTACCTAAAAACTACCTAAGTACCTTGCTCTTCAGTAACGTCCATCAGTTGTAGCCTTAAAACTGAAGCTGTTGCAAAAGTCTAGGAGCAAAGCACCTACCATTGCCACTTAAAGTTGATTTCTACCTTTAGTGCAAAGTTGGGATCGCATGTGAAAAAGTGTTCATCACTACGAATGTACTTGAATCAGTTCTCCTTTTATTCCCACACCACCCCTTTCAACCACTGGGTAAGGCCCTGAATGACCAGATTTAACTAGACTGCTTATTGCTATATTTATTGCTCATTTTACCCTAGTATTTCTTTTATTCAGGATGCATAAACGCTTAGCCAGGACAGCTCCACAAAATCGTAAGACAAAATACGTCCGCTGCTCTAGGAGAACTGTCTTTGCAGTGTTTTTCACACAACCTCCTTATCTGCTATATAAAGTTTACTGCCATTTAGAACAGAGAATGGCAAGACAGAATGCTCTTAAGGCAAATCTACTAAATGTATTTAAAAAAAAAAAAAAAGAAAAAAAAGAAAATCACTTTTAACCCGAAAAGTCCACTTGTTTCCTGCTTCATTTGATCTAAATCTGTTCAATCATTACTCTGTGCTTTAGGAAGGCTGATTGTCAGGTAGGGACCAAGCAGCTCCTTGGTGCCGAGGAGGCATCCTTCCCCCAGCAGAAGTAATACACAACCATTTGCTAGACGCTCTAGGGAGGAAATGACAGCTGAGTATACACTTGAGAAAAGATTTAAATAAACTTACATTCATTTGCTTTGCGACTGGCAAAGAGCATAAGCAGTAAATTAAATACTTTGAATCCCTTTAATAAGAACCAATTTACAGCACACTGTAGTTTCCAGTTCCTCACTCTTGCACTCGATGCAAGGAGCAGGGGAGGACGTGCTGAAACAGAAGGCAAACAAGCTGTAACGGGCCAATAGGCAGCTGGCCCAAGAACGATCTATTAAAGCAGGCTAGTACGAAATGATCTTAAAGGACGGCTACATTAGAGAGTTAGTAAAGTAGGTTCTTTGACAACTGAATTGTAAATAGATTTTTAAACACTGATCCAGCCTTCCACTCGGGCCTTTTCTCAAGTGTGCTCCACATTAAGTCATGCCTTTATCTTGTAAGGTTGTGAAGAATCCAGTTTCACTACAGAGAAATTAAAGAAACTGTTTGTTTTGGTCAGCCAGGACACCAAATGCAAGTCTTGCGCCCAAACATACCTATATCCTGCTCTCAATGAAAAACTGAAGCGCCTGATTTTCAGAATTAGCTTTCTGTCTGCAGCAAGAGAAAATCTTTTTGTGAAATAAAACTTCCCCTTAGGTAACTCTCAAAGGGCAACTATTAGAAATGACTTATTTTTGCCTCAAGTCCAACATCAGTGTTTCTTAATGGCCACTGTTCTGCTATTTTGTTTTGCTGTTACAGTCCCCAAAGCATACCCACTGGCTCTTGTCACTAGAAGCAGGCAGGAGTGGTTTTAAATGTGAGTTCACTCCAAAAGAAGTAACGGTGAGGAAAGCAAGTATAGGAAGGAGACAGACCAAGTTTGCTGCAGGTGAAATGTTAGATTTTAAGCACTACCTGCGTGTATTTCCACACCAGAAAGACCCTTAACTTACGCTCCCTTCAGGTCACTGCCAATTTCTAAAGGAGGAGCTGGATGGCTAGGCCATTCCTTAGACACCTAGGAAAGATGTTTCAGGAGGTTCACTATGACAAATCTCCAAGAGAGGTTTGAACAGATGGAGTTATTACTAGCAGGAATCCGTGCGAGGTCAGACCTGACCGCATCAGCTCTAAAGCTTACCGTCTGGGGGGATGACTAGCGCTGGGTAACGCAAATATCTGCTGACAAGCCAGCAAGGGGCATTTGAGGAAAGGGAGTTTGTCCCATCAGATGTCATTCATGCGGTCGTGCTGACTGCTTAGGTCAATACACACTCCTTTCACCGGCTGGCAAGAGGCTGTGGCAAGTACCAAGTCGGTCTGTTTGGAAAGTTTCATAAATAAAGGGGCTAGCTCCTATTAGCTCAAGGTAAACTAACCAACTATTCCGTGTTAATCATGAGGAGCTTAAAATGATGAAGAATTTAACAGTTTACAACAAAACATATACTATTATATGGTGAGAATATGACTAACTTGATGCTTAAAAAATATATTAAAATCTATTTTAAATTTTGGAAAATAGCTTACAAAAATATCTTCACTTAAACTATACATCATACAAAAACTGATTGGTGTGTGGGTTTACAGTAGAAAACGACTATTGGTGGTTACAAAAGGGAATAGTGATCTATACTACCCTTAAAGAAAGGAGAGGGCATTATATCTCACTGCCTTGAATTAGTCTCTTAACAGAATTAGAGATAATTTCCAATATAACTCAAAACTTTTAAACAGTATCTATTTTATTAAACCCTCTTCTGAACTCCTGTTCAGTTTCTTTTAAAAATCACCACAGTACTGTGGCCCAAGAAAGAAGAGAAACCCAACTAAAGGGCAGAAATAATTGCTCATGATAGTAAGACCTGTAGAGAGCTAATTACAGCTATGTCTACAGTTGTTTCTACTGCCCATGTTACTAGTTTCTTCATCTATCATAAGAGGAAGTGACACCAGCGGACAATTCCTTTTCAATTAATTTATGGGCAGAAGCAACAATTTTTGGTCTAGATTGGAATTAGTTTAAATACATGGGTTTAATAAATACAAATATACACATTTGCATACATTAAATGTTGTCACATGTGTATAATTTCAACATATACATTATATACAGAAATACATACAGTACATGCTCCTCCTGACAACACTATCTCATTTTACCAAGTGTCACCAAAAGGTGTGATAAGAAAATGAAGAGAGGTTATATATAGGACGTGACTGAGAACCAAGGTATCATCTCTCTCTAATTAAAGACTTATAGCAAATAAAACCAAAGACAAACGCTGCGCTAGATTTCCCTATGTAATGCTTAGGAATCAATAGGGTTCCCTGGGTGGTGAGTAAAAGCCAACTCTGGCCCTACATAGTGTTCTGAAAGTCATACCATGTTTGTGTCTAAAGCATATGCAACAGGTAATGAAAGAGGCTGTGTAATCTAACACCTTAGCCAGTCCCAAAGTAGACCATAGCAGCCTTCTGATCCTTAACTGCTAGCATAAACTTGTTTAAAGTGAGAGTGGTTTGAATTCAGATGACTCTGTGGTCTAAGTCAGTATAAAAGGAAAGGTCAAAGAGGTATTGACTACCGGGGCGCTTGCACCATTTTGTCTCTTAAAAAGCTGTGCAGCAGATAAGAGCAGTTTCTTAAGTTTACAAAAGGCTGATCTAGAGTAACTAGTCCTCTCTTCTACCATTTCATCTCAAAATAAAGGAATTCAAAAGAAGCTACAGTAAAATGGATCACAAGAATGCCTCCTTAAAACGGTCTCTCAACACAACTTAATCAATATATTCCAGTTTTAAAGCACTTTAAGAAAAAGTGAGATGCAAAACAAAAATGTAATCTATACGTTAAGATGGATTTTCAAAAGGAATATGAATTCGCACACAAGGAAAAAAGTGAGGACGATACAGATGTCAAGACATTCACTAGCGTGGCTTCTGTTCATCTCCAATTACAGCACAGCTCATGCACCACACATCTTACAACTTTACATACTGTACATGATATAGAAATATTTAAGTTAAAATTTCTTTTACTGAT
Organism: Struthio camelus; assembly: GCF_040807025.1. NCBI lineage: Eukaryota > Metazoa > Chordata > Aves > Struthioniformes > Struthionidae > Struthio > Struthio camelus. The sequence continues at coordinate 76,706,593 of NC_090945.1, forward strand.
ATACTGTACTCAAATTTTAAATCCTGAGAAGAAAAAAGAAAAGTGTGGTTATGTATGTGCACTACATCTCTGAAACCACCAACACATACACCACAGGAGATCAAAGTCCAGAGAGAAGAATTACATGCTGGAAGTGTAACCCATGAAAGCCATTTTCTCTTTTCCTTGTTTGGGAGAGACATTAGGAAACAATTTCCATCCTGTACTACACAACAGTATATACATGTACATAAAACAATGTAGTTTTCTAACGACTGCAACTTGCAACAAGAGAGTGTTTCTGTCAGTGTCTTACCAGCTGCAACACAGTGACTTCAGCTGAACACTAGGAAGAGGAGTAATATCAGTCCCCTTGTATGTAGCACTGCTCATATTTTACAGTTAGTAAGTCCGTCTCAGTTTAGTCCCAAACATCTCTTCACAAAAAAAAAAAAAAAAAACCAACCTATGACATATTTATTTTCACTCACAGTTGCCTGGAGTCAGCAACAACAAAGTTACACTAGACTTTTTATGAGATTTTCAGTGCTGCAGAACACTTCTCCATGCAGTCTCCAAGTAGAAACTGGAAGGCCTGTATCTATTAAATGCAACCCAGGTGCTTTCTTGTTCTTGTATTCCCCGTAACGTTCATATCCAACACCAGTCATACAATTCTATTACGCATCGGGATGTTCAACAGGCTGTGATCTTGTGGACACTTTGCAAACAAGTCAGTAGGCGATGATACGGGGTTCCTGGAGATGCTACCACCTCAAACACTGACTGAAAGGCCCTTCGATCTAATTCTTCATCTATCTGATGTCGGTAGAAGTCTATGGCCACCAAACAGAAGATGTTAATATCCACTTGCTCAGATTTTCCCATTCGGCTGATAATATGTGGAAGACTGAGATATAAGTTAAGGTCATAATATGATGGCAACAGCACACTGAAGTTACTCATCTTTTTTATAATAGTTCTCCAATAAAATTGCGTATTTGAGCTCACCAGTAACATTAAAGTGCAAAACACTCTCAGTGTAGCAATTAAGGTGCCACTAAAGAAATCCTATTTCCTCATTAACTTTATGCAATTTCTTATTCCCAGAGATTCATTTTAACTTGGCAGTATTTTTCTTTATTCATCTGCCAGAGAAAACAGCACCATCAGCAACACATTTTGAATTGCTTATAGCCAAAGAGAATTGCTGAAATGAAGAGCCATTAGGAAATTTAAAACCTAATGACATATGGCTACTTTTTCGCCTGTTATGAAATGCAATAGAGCTATTTTTTTTAGATTTTTTTTGTTTGTTTTAAACAAGCCTAGCACTGATAGCATTATGGCTTTCAGCTGTTCCAGTTCATTTGGCCAATGTCATTCTATTGCTAAAGCTCACTATAATTGGAGTTTATCTCCACAGAGACACCTCCAAAATACAGTTTGTTTCTCTGTAGAGGATAATTTTTTTTTTAATTTAAGGCTGTTGGGTTAGAATTTTTTTTAATTTTATCTTGTAGAAGGAACATGGCTCAATGTTTTTAAGAGTACATTGCAAAAATACCTGGTGAAGGTCTAGATATAATTTCTTTAAATATTCATGTTCTCATGAAAATACCGTGTTAATTTAATTTTTTTATATACTATATAAAACCTACATCATGAATGGAAGATTTTTCCCTAGTAGTACAAAGATTTAGCTTCTTCCTTAAAATACCTGCACTAAAACAAGTTTTCTGAAAAAGGAGCACATTTCTAAAAAACCCTATTTCTTTTTTTAATACCGCAGTTTACATATCAAATAGTTATAAGTCTTTAAATTGTTACAAAATCTGATACCAATACTAAAACTAATAGCATCTCCTACTAGGAATTTCAAAATGATTCCTATAGATTAAGGATGGTTACAACCATTTTGCATAGTCATAAGGAATAGGCAATAGTTTTAGTAATTGTGTTCTCATAATCTGTTTAGAAGTTCTCTTTTTTGTCAAACCTTAGGCACCAATAGCACAAAAATGGTATACATAGAGAGGTACTAACTTCACTCAACATGCTTTTTGTGTACCAAATTTGTACTTCTACCTCCAGAGCTACTGATGTGCTTTACAGAATCATTACACTTGCTCAGAAATGGCACGCATTCAGTCTACTTAGGATACATTGCTGAAATCCATTGACTGGTGGAAGCACTGACAAAAAAACAGGAAAGACTCCACATCGCCATTGCTACCGGTGTTCTTTGTGTGAAATTAGATAGAGACAGCATCACCCAGTCACGGACCATTGAAGACTGCCCAGTGGTATGTAGTGTCTGAAATACCTGCAATAGTTATAGCAAAACGTTTTACACAGAACTACAGACATGACAGATGGACACTGGAACAGAGTTCAGTTTCTCTTGTAAAAGCTCTCCCCAGCTAAAAAAATTGAGATTCACAGTCTGGATTCCTGAAGACAACTCTGAAGCTAAAGAATTAACAAATGCAATGCATAAAGTAATTCTGTAAAGAGCCAGGATCTAACCGGACTTATGACATCTGCCTGTGATAGGCCAGAGTGAGCACACAGAAACAGAAGACTTCCTGTCTCCACTCTGTTTTTTAAAAATACATCAGATGTGGCGTACACACACATTCAACTGATGTATGAGTCCAATAAGCAGGTACTCACTGCACAGCAAGGTACTCGGAAACCCAGCTGAATCTGCAGGAGCTTGACTCCACAGTTCATAAGCCCAGATGACCTGGTCTAGCTCTCCTAGCTCTGAAGAGTCTGAGTCTTGATATCTTAGCACTCAATCCACAGTCCTAATTTTCCTATTTTCCCATTGTCTGGGTGATTCTAGCCCTCCGTTTCCCCCGGAAGACACAGCTCTCAGCTGTACGGTTCAACAACTGCCAAATGAATAGCTTGCTACATCTATAGAAATTGGTATTTTCTCTTCAGATTCCAGTACTGAAGAGCTGTAAGTTGTATACAAGTCCTTCAAAACATTTAAGGAAAAAAAAAATATATATAAACACTACCTTATAAACTACTGTTGCCATGAATTGTGGGTAAGGCTGCTGATTGGATAAGAATTCTCCAATAACTTTATTCATTACATCTTGTGGGGGGAAAAAGTCATCCAGGAACTGTGGAAGGATCCGGGCAACTACTCTAGCTTCAAAAGGAAATCCTTTCCTGATCCTAAAGAAAAAATAAAGAACACGATCTGTGAATTAATTCCAACAAAATATTTCATTATTTTTCAATTTAGCTGGCATTAGGAAGAACATTTTACATTTTTTCATCCGTAGATAGACAAAAAGTCTTCAGCACTGAGCAATCCAAGCCTTCATCTATCTTACTCCAACAATCTAGCCAAAGAGTTCTACCAAAGCTGTGAGAAGAGTGTGCGCGAGTGCAAGAGAGAAAGAGCATTGCTCCTAGTTACAGGGAAAGAACATTTATAAGCACAACACAGATTTCCATTCATAATACTTTGTATATTCTTTTATTCAAGACCAGAATATCCAACATATCAGAGGAAAAGCTGCACTGTAAAGAAGGGAAAAGCTACTTCAATTTAAAGACAATTTTATTTAGGCAACACTGATTGGAAGCCCTTCCTAATACAGGCTGCATCTGTTGAAGCACCAAGATCAAGCTAGTGTCTTGTGATTCCCCCTCCCAAAGTTACTTTCTGTTTTTAGTATCCATGTTTGCTTTGCTAACCTTTAGAGGAGTGATATTTTCAAAAGCACCCAGGTCAGGCACTGCTTTAGCTCTGTTCTCACCGACCCTCACCCAATTTTATAGAGAAACCACTGAACACTTAAAAATGTAAATCATTATGCCACAAACTACTATGAAAAAGTCTAACATGTTATGCTCATTTAACACAGCTTGAGACTGTCAGATCAAAACAGGAGTTTTGAAATATTTCCATTAAATGAGTTCCATACGAATACGGAAATTTTACTGTGCCCTTTCATTGCAATTACTTAACAGCCTCAGAAAGAGCTACACTTGGGTGGGGGAAGGGGAAAGAGGTTTCTAAACTCCTAAGAGTGATTTGAAAGATTATTTCCTGTAAACTGGATTTATATCCTCGATTATGCAGAAGACATCCTGAAAAGCACTTAAGAGTCTGACCAAAAGGGAGCTGGAAATACATTTATAAAGTATTATGGTCTGTGCAACACACAGTATCAGTCAAGAGATGTCTGTTTCCCATTTACATTCCTATACGTTTGTGCTAGGCTCAGCAATTCCATCAGTGTTACTGTGTAGATACTAAAAGTATCAATTTTAAGCAAGGATAAGCAAAGAAATATCATTAATTAAATATTAAAACCATCAAATAGAGCGGTGACCACACAGTGCCAAAAGGAATTTTCCCCTCCCGCTCCATGACACAGGTTTTATCATCTTACCTATCAAAAAGGACAGATACTCGTTCCATAGCTACAATCACAGATTCACTGTCAGGAGCAGCAGGATTTGCATCTGCGGTACGACTGGGGCTGATTTTTTCCTTTCCTAAACCAAAATAACTTGTTACAAATTTACTGGGAATGCTAAAATAACAGCTTTTTATCCTTGGTAACAAAAACACCTGAAGAAATTTAGCATTATTAGCAAGTCAAAGGGTTTTTTGGAACAAAATCATCTCTTAGCAGATACAAGGCACAAAAAAAAAAAAAACAAAACCAAGTACCTGTGTACATGCAAGTCAGCATTAATCCAAGCGCTGCCATCGCTCTGTGGGGACTCTGCACATTCACTCTGTCAACACTTAGTTTAACTAGTGATTCACTATCCAGCCTAGAAAGTTGCTCCGAAAGAAGGAGTCGTTCTAGCCCTCTCAGTACACAATGATAAATAACGGATGGTGTTGATTCATCACTTCCAGATACCATGACTCCACACATCTGAAAGACACAAAGCCAACTGCTTGGTTTTTAGATATATTTAGATGATCATCTAGCAGCATACCACTGGAGTAGGTATACAACTACACCAAGGACTACCATTTTAAGAAAACCTGATGAAGCTAAAACTAAAAGCATATCTACATTATAATAATCAAGTTAGGTGTGAAAGGTATCTACGCAGTGATCCCAGGTGGCACCTCTAACTAGAGGAATCGCAACATACCTGTATAATTCCTGCAGAGAATTCAGGCCCTACATCAAGTGGATAATTCTCTATCAAATAGAATGCAGCTGCACACATTACTAAGATATGCTGTTGGTTATGGACATTCACACAACTGTAAATAAGCAAAAACACCAGCGGTTACTTGCATCAAAAGCAGTCTATGCCATGAATAGAGACCATACAGACAATCCCTAAAACACCATTTTTTCTCCACATGGAATTTACATACAAACTACCACCCATTTTTAAATTACACAGACTATCACAAAGTGATTTAAACAAACTTGCCATATGCCATAAGAGAGCACTGATTATGGAAATCCAGTGCAATATTCACAAGAAAATTTTCAGCAATATAATTACAGCCTACCGCTGCCTGCATTGTTTAGGACAAATACACTTCACTGCTGATCTTGCAACTCTTATTCAAGCAAAACTCCTAGAAAAGAGTATGCCTTTTGACTGAAAAATAAGTCAGGGCTTAGGGAACAATTCACCAAAGGGACAAAAAACGACACTATCAAACAGTTTTCTCATCCTCGAGTATGCTTTGGCTTCTGTAACTCAAACCTAAAATTAGCTGATAAACTGCTTTAAGTTTTTGGCATTTTCACTGAAATCTTAAGTTGTTTGTTTGATGTAAGAGCCTGCTTTAAAATGTACTTACAGTAGCAAACCACAAAGAGCTTTTTTGTTCACATACAAGTACGCAAGAGTTCCAGTCAGGAGCAGAAATAGTAACAGTGCAAGAAAAGCTATTGCTACATTTTCAACAAGGCAACCCTAGAAGTCTCGATAAAGTTTCTCTTCTCTTTTTACATTGGGTCAAGATAAGACAGGTTCTTTCTGTTCTTTTGCTTTACATAAAATAAATTTTTCCCCAAATGAAGGAGGCAATGGAGGGCAGAGGGAGTCTTACTGTGCTACTCCTCTCAAATTGGAGAGCAGATACTCGCTGATAATTGGAATGAGCTGCTTTGCTGTTTCATCAAGCAAATCACACTCAAGAATATACAGAATTCCATGTAGAGCTCCAATCCGACTTGGCATGTGGGTGCTTCGCAGGGTTGACTCCAACAGTCGACTTACTGGTTCAGCCACAGCTTTATCCTAATGCAAGCAAAAGTATTAATTAGAAGTCAATTCTAGCTCAGGCCACTGTTCTGGTGTCTTCTGACATCTGGAAATACTCGGAACAAAGAGCAGAAAATACAACGGGAACCACGAGTCTAGCTTAAAACAGTAGTTTGAATCAACATCACAAGATTAACATAATCAGATAAAAGACAACCTGCAGATTAACTGGTAAACTGATGCCACAAGATGACTGAATTACTTTGGTTTTAAATTGTTATCGTTTTTAAAGGTAAAACAACAGAAACAAGATAAGCATTTCTTCAGTAAGCCATAGGTGCTAGAAAGCACCTTCCACTTACAAGATTTGGACAGTTGGGATTTTCTGGCTTTCCAGATACACCACAAAGGATGCCTCTATCTGAAACCAACTGGTAGAGGCCTGCAGACTGCATACAAGTGAACACTGCTATCCACTCGGCACAGTGATCTGTTTGTTTGTTCTGCAAAGTCACTAGCACGCAGACCTGGACATCTCCATCACTCATGCTTAGTCTTCAAGTATCAGGCTGGTATCAGACACTTCATTTCCCATTATCAAAGTACAACAACCTATTCAAATAGGCAAAACCTATTCTAAACTGTGTTAAATTTGAAAACTGATGCAATATCAGAATATATAAACTGTAAGGAAAATACACACTTACTAAAAAGTTATTTGCTTTACCTTGTCCCTGTATTGATGAAGTATCTACAAAATATACAAACTTTGCAAGAAAAATAAGCATTTAGGAAAAATCATTTGCTTTACTTTGTCCCTATACTCACCAAGTATGTATCAAAGGGCATTTTTACCGTGTATGCTCTCTAGTTGCTCTTTTGAAGCAGATTTTCTACATAATAAAGTATAGGACAACAAGGAACTCTTGCTGAAATTGAGCCTTTTTTTCCTCCCACTAACCTGTTATATTCAGCTGTTTGCTTCTGAGAAGGTGTTACTAGCTCATCAAGTGCGAAATTCTGTAAGTTCTCCGAATCAGAACAATTTATCTCTAGACCCACTTTGCTGTTTTTGATATCACTTTCACAGCCTTCCCTTGTACAGCTGCTGCTACAATAGCTATTGAAAATCCAAACTCAAAAGCTTTCAAAACTTTTCTTATCACTATTACCCAGTTTCATGCTAATTTCATACAGAGTTTCTAGAAATGCTAGCTTCTTCCAAGGTATTTGCAATATTTTAAGAATAATCCTGCTCTGAAACGTCCCTCAGAGAATACTTCTGCACTCTCTGGTCTATGGACTTAAAGAGAGTGACACTTATTTCATTAAATAACTTGCATTAATAATGTCCTTGCCCTAAATACAAGAACGATGCAATGGAAGAAAGAAAAGACTGAGGGAAAGAAATGGGATACTTGACTATCAAGTTAAGTATTTATCAAATGCTACATCCCAGCTTCTTTTGAGATCACAGTCATTCACCTGTAACACAAATCCAGCAACTGTCCATTGCACGGTCATCATTTCTGGGCTGAAATATAACAAAAGAGCAGCATAAACTGCAGCAAAACGGTAACACTCAACTCAATAGGATGAACCAAAAAAAAAAAAAAAGAAAAAAGCACATTGATCTACGCTCAAACATCATAAAAACACTGTTTGATTAACAGGACAACTGAAGGTGGTGTTCAAAATCTCCAAAAGCTCAGAATACTTTGGCACTTTTATATTTGAGAGGGGGCCTCATATCACACTAATTCTTACAGCCATACAGATCAGCTAAGGGGTTTTCCTAGAGCAGAACCACTCTTTCCAAGTCAGTCAGATTTTTGTGGCAGAAGCAAAGGACTACTTAGCCTAGACATTCATGAATTTGCAATAAATTGCCATGAAATTTCTTACCATTCCAAGAACAGCAGCAGCCTTACAAGTGGCTGGTATCAAATACTGTATGAGGATCTCATCTTCTGATGGATGTACCTTTCGCAATTCTGTCAGTGTCGTATACATCATCTCAAATTGATTCCTTTCTGTAAATAAGTCTGACACTGCCAGAAGCTGTATACAAATTAAAGTTAAATACAATCATACCATTAGCAGGCAGCTAAAATAACAAGAGTAATAGTAAACTCTCCCTCTTCATATAGTTATCAGCAAATGATTCCTCAATCAATCTATTCATCACGTAAAAATAAGTGTTTGGAATAACAGCTGTTAACCTGTTCAGAATTAACTCCACCATCCATCTCTGAAGGTCATTATCTCCAGAGGGTCCTTTTTAAAGGAGATTTACAAAAACAAACCCATTACAGTATGTGATTTTGGAAACTAAAAGAAGGTTGCCATTTATTATGTACTAAAACATCCAAAAATACACAATACATAATACTCTCTTGGAAGGATAGTTTCATCTAAGCCTTTTTTGATAGCAAATAATGGCTATTAAGGCAAATTCCACATGTTTTCTCTTCAGTGTTTCTTATATGTTTCAATAGCCACACTAGTCCATCAAGATACAGTTTTTCTACCTTCATTTGTTTTTATGAAGAGATAGGACAAGCAGAATTCTGAAACCTACTTTTAGTAGGTAGTCAAGTAAAAGAAAGAGCTATCATTACGCAAGAATAAAGTATTTGCAACTTCGCAGCAGAATATGCAATTCAAGTGCTTAACTAATTTAAAATATTATAATGCTATAGTTGCACAAGTTGTATTTCTACACAGCTCACACACTAGCACTGTCAATAAAAAAAAATTTCCTGCATATTACAAGATACTTTACAAACCCTGTTTAGCTCCAAATGTTCAGTAACATATACTCAGTTATGACTCAGAATAATTTCTTACTTACTGATCGCACCACTTCGCTAATCAAAATAACTGGTGTTCTCTTGCTAGGATTTGATGGCAATATCCACTGACTATAGAGCTCAAGCAGGAACTGAGAACAAGAATGTATATCTACACCAGCCCGGTGTTTCCTGCAAAGCACAATGAGCAAGTGTTAAAATGGCTATTGTTATGCCCTACTAAAATAATCAATTTGAAGTGCAGTTACTGCTCAGCCTCCAACTTATAAAGCCTGCTTTGGTTCTTATCATTGAGTTCAGAATGAAAGGTTAATGGCAAGATAAAGGGGAGAGGGAAAAAAAAAATAAGACACCTGGTATTAATAGGAGAGGTTGGTGGTGAGGAAGGAGCAGGCATGTCATTCTCATCTTCTTCATCCTCACCCCACTCTTCTTCTCTCAATGGAGTGATATTATTTCCTAACCATATGGAGTGTATAGAGACCTTGCAGTACAAAAACAAAAGAAACAAAAACAGAAAAGCCATCCATCATGTAACAGCCAATCAGAATAGAAAAATGTAAATATTCACATTTTATGTTAAGCAAGAAAATGACTCAGTAAGTTAGAAGCAGTTCAACAGAAAACACGTTTCTAAGTGTTTTATAAACCAGAGCACAGGACACCTAATTGCAACTTAACCTTTTTTTCCTGAAATAAATCAAGAACAGGATTTTAGGCCCCAGGTCTCAGGCTAGATGAACAATTATCTATAAAGAGGAAAACTTCTTAGTTCTTAGAGTTTTTATACAATTTATTTATAAGTTTATTTACAGAAGTCTCAGAATAGTGAGGTTCTTCATCAGTACAAGACTCAACTGATGCAGTTTCATTTTTTTTTCTTGATACTTTTACATACTTTCACCCATTTCCAAGCTTCTTTAGATTTATTCAAGACCATCAATTATTTTTTCCCCACTTCAAAAGATAAAGTACATTCAGTGTTTTCTTTTTGCTTGTTCTGTGACAAATATCAACAATACAAATCCGCGCACTACTCTGACAGAGAAAATTTACATGTGTTGATTTACAGTGCACAGCATCATAGTGCACCACAAAAACTCATTGAATTCCAAGAAAAGCAGACATCTTCAGTCTACATATACACATCATTTACTGAGTATATATGCCTGCTACAGTTATGGTAAACTGCATCTTGGCTTCAATTAGCAACTCTTATCAAGGCTCAAACTGAGGATTTCAATTTGGGCTGAACACTGGTATAAATTAAACCTGGAAGATAAATACTTTGTGACTGTTATTCTTCAGACAGCTGCTTGGGCTAAAACAGAACGGTGTGACAGGAAAAAAGGGTAAATAAAGAATGAAAAAAAGAGTATAAATAGAATTCATTTTCTAACTACAAAAATTCTTTTCTATGTATGATCCATTCCCAAAATAATTCATGTGGGAATGACACAAAAGTCATTTATATTCAGAGCAACAGATTCTGAGTATTCTAAAAATATTTGCTAGTGCTGTACGCTGTGTACAGTGGGGTCAGAAATTGAAAACTACTTTTCAACTGGTTCTTAGTCAAAGGCTAAAATACCATCAGTTAAGAGACTGAAAGAAAAAAAGAAAAAAAAAAAGAAAAAATGAGAAACTTGCACCAGAGCTTTTATTTTAATGCTGTAAGCTTTGGCATTTGTATTTGAGGAACTGGATCTTTAGTATTTAACATATATGTATGACTTACGTAACATAGCAAAAATTCTTTTAAAGTTTCTATAAACATGTTGAAAGATTTGAATAAACGGTACATTTGAAGATACCAAAAGAAAATCAGCACTTCCTGTGTTTTCAACTTTTTCCACTGAAGTTATTTACCTTACATAGCTCAGGAAGTTTTTCTTAGACAAATCAAATTACCTTTACATAGTATTCTTTCTCCTGTTAAGCAATATGCACGTATCTTTTCAAGCAGGATGAATAACGCTAAAAGAAATCCTAGAGTTGTTGCAGAACTATCAGTTTTTATAAATAATGTGTAGGGTCTGTAAATCTGCAATCCATTTAACATTCAAACCATTTAGAATCTCTTACCTTTAAATAGGAAATACAGAAGCCTAGAGACAAGTGATTTTTAGCCTTCCCTACATGTAAGATTACTCAAGAAAAATAATGTCATCTGAGTTTAGTTTCTCACTGCATATTTTTCACTAATACATACTATTGTACTAGGGAAATAAATACAGCATTTAAAAGCATATGTAACTACATAAAAATAATTTTCAAGGTGTTAAAATAACTAGAAAAGGACTGGAGGCAGGAATATTTTTTTTAACCACTACGTGCTAATTTTCAACTAATGAAATCCAGTTAAACCTATGTCCCTAAACCAGCTTTATTTAAAATTAAAAAAAACCATAGCCTATTATAAGCCCAATGATTTTTCCTAAGGACTACTGCAAGAATGCTATAGCAAATTAAAATCCAATAGATGAAGTGGAACCTACCACTGCAAGGGTTCTTTAATGCTCAGGGCTGAAAAGTACAACAATTCAATAGCTGAATCATGGGTAGGTCTCATACACAAAAGCAAAAACACTGTGAGAGGTGGGATAGCTGGCTAAGAACCACCAGCTGATTATAATCTACCCTGTATATCAATTAGAGCCTTTACTTCAAATTTGATGTTAAGTAAAGCTTCTTAAATGAGATTTTTACAAATTAAGAGAAAGTGCAATACAAGGCAAATGAGAAATCAAAGTTTTAACAAACCTGTCCCAGTTTATAATCCATATCTCCTATTTCTCGTTCAGTATTGATCTGCAGGAGGAGTTTTTCATGGCTGATAAGAGCACCTATAAGGAAACAGAAGACAAGTTTTTAAAACGTGGATGTCTAAACAGATCTGAAAATAGCTTCATCTCCTGCAAACCAGGTTTCAAACAAGTTCCTAAAAGCATCTTTTCTACTTTCTCACATAGAAGAAATTCACTCCCCTCCAACTCATACAAAGGCATTTACCTGTAGTAGCAGGAGAAAGTGATGGAACAGGGTCCCAAGCTTGATATAAGTGATGAGTAGCAATATTATCTCTCTTAGATACCATTGCTTGGATTTCCTGTTCAACAATTCCCCTGATAACACTTAGTTTCCTCCCAAACCTGAAAGCCCAAGAGAAACCAATGTAAGCAGACTTTTTTCTTCAACCCTGTCATGCAAAGCTGACCAGCTTGCTCAACAATGTTGCACTTATTTTCATTTTCAGGGATGCTAAAATTGCAATGTGTTTAAACAGATTCACTCTAAACACTGTTCACTCAATTTTACTAAGATATTATCTTTTCAGATATCATCTTTTAATTCATCCAGGATCCTGATGCTGAGTCCATGTGACATCTATGTAAAGAGATTGATCTGCATACACTCTTACTTAGAAAACACAGCCTATACACATTGTTGCTATCACCAGAATAAGCTAGCTTATTGTAATTTAATTAAGTAGTAACTGCAAGCATAAACTTATGCATTTTAGGATAAGCTGAGAAAATACCTTGTGTCCAGAGCTTTTAAAGCTTTGTTGCGGGGCTGCTGTTCCAAACAGCTAACTGCCGGATTGCCTGCAACAGGTATGGTCATCGCGCTCAGCACCAAGGAAGTTATGGCTTGTACTGCAAGAACATTAATTTGGGTCCTCTCTGTATCTTCCTGTAAAATGAACTTACTGTAATTTGAATTGGAAAAAAAAGAGAAGTCTGAAAGCCCTGAACGTTAGCATTTTTTTCCTTCCACTAACTGATCATTAACAACCCTGAAAACTAGACTTCTTCCTACCTAGAAATCCAGCTGACATGTAAGCGATGCACACAAAGCATTGCTGCTGTGGCACCAACATATCCTTCCATCTCATCAGCCATTCTGCGTGTACTCTCTCTTACCCCATTAGCATTAAAACCTCAAGATGTCTAGTATCATTTAAGAGCTTTCAAAGTATACACTTCCCTCGTTTTCATCCAGCCTGTCATTACTCGTCGACTCAAATCAAAGATGACTAAATCTGAATTGGAAACTCTTCAGAGAGAATCCATGTTAACTATTTTTAATAACTGCCCTTTTAGGAAGAAAATGATCTCATCATGAATTTCAGAAGTATTTTTCTGGATATCATTCTCCCGAAAATATTTATGTATTTAAATTTATTTAATACCACTGCAAAAGTGTGAGAAATAAGACTTTCCTACAGTATTTGGTTACATTCAATCTACTATTCATACTTAAGGAATTGCCAGTTTTCCCCCACAGAAGTATTCAAAACTACACACTGCGTGCATTGTACTTTGCCACCGTAAATCATCGCACCTACAACAGTTAGTTTCTTACCTTATTTAAAAATCTCTTAAAATAGACCTCTGGCATTGTGGAATGCCAGATTCATCCTCCCTGTGCTGCTGGTAGCAAGAACCTTCTCATCAGTGCATTTCCCTTTTTGCTCAGAACAGCATACCATTAGTAGTCTGAGTAAATTGGGTTTTCCCAAACTAAAGTTAGAGCAACAACACAAAAGCTTGCAGATTCCAAAGTGCCAAGATGCTTCTCACAGTTTTTGGTTTGGTTGTATTGACTGATTCCTTCTTCAAAGTATCAGACCAAGCAAGAGTCTGAATGAGTTGTTTGGGGCATGTCATTAACTCATTTCCTCTGCTCCTTTTCAGAAAACTTTAGATGGTGACAAATTTAACTTTTTTCAGATTTGATATTTTATGTCAGAAAACGTTAACATAATTCAATTTATCATGATTCTTAAAATGTTCGCAAACTTCATATTAATCTTCCTTGGAAGGAACACTATTACCTCTCTTCTAAAACCAAAGAGCTCTTTACATGGCAAATAGCGAACTACCAAAGGCTGGATGGCTTTCAGTCTGATGCAGCAGTGCCATTATATAATTAAGAATAATTCAAAAATTCTGCTAGCTGCACAACAAGCCACAAAGCCAGTTTAGCAAACAGAAAATTCTACCCCTGGGGAGATGCATGATGTCCTACTCCCTTTTAGAGTCCATGCAGCTGACACCCAGGGAACAAGGGGAATAAACCTCTTTGCCTGTTACCCAAAATCCACCGCTTGTAGGTAGCTACCCTTGGGATTCTTTAAAATGCTTTCGGAATAGCTCTGCATCTACCAGATCAGCACCATTCAGAATTTATACATGACACCGTTCAGTGTGTGGATCTCAGTGGAACGCATGCAGGAATCACGTGCGTACCTAATCGTGACTAACAATTTTGGGGTGTGGATGTTACATGAGCATAGGGGAGGAAAAAAAAACCTTTCAAGTCAGACAACTAGAACCTAGCAAATTCAGTTGACTGGTAGGTTAAGACAGCTAGAGAGGGAAAATAACTGTCAAAGTTCACCCTCATACTCACTTTTGGTATAAATATATTTCTTTAGCTCTGACCCCCACGTTTATTCTACTGAATTTTGAGCACCTAACAGAGGCATCCAAGTTGGAAGCCCAGTTATCCGGTACACAACCTACAACTGGAGGCAAGAGAAGGGCATGCACCTCCAGGTTGATTCATTTCTAATCAAGACGCTTATCAAAATCAAAAAGTTGCCATTGAAGTTTGACCATTAGATAGCACAGTTAATTGCAGGAACTAGCAAACATATTAACTATGGTTAACTAGTATATTTTTTAAAAGCATATCTGTCTTATTTGTGGTTTCTGTCTTGGAGTTTTCACAGCTTCTATTGTGCTTAAAGCCAAACATCTACTCAAGCAAAATTTGAACTGTGTGCATGTGTTAAGTGATGGACTAATATAAAGTTGGAAAAAAACTTTGCTAAAATTTCTCCAGAATATTCACATGCTTGCAGAAGCTTTAAGCTAGAAGATGGATATGTCTAAACTCACAGACACATGAAGACAAGGAAATAGAAATGGAAATAACTTCTCAGATCACGAATTTTCTGGGCTTAGTAGAGCTAAGTAAATTGTTTCTATTAAGGAAAATGAATGACACTCATTTCAGTGAAAGACATTACCTCTTGCTGGCTCTCTTCTTGGTCCATTACAATAGGCTGAGTTACAAGTACGCCAAGCAAAGTAGCCCAAGTCTCTTCAAACTGAGTACGGCTAACCCATCCTAAGGAAACATTCAGAGAAGCTGGTCATTCATGTATTACTACAAACTTAAATATGCAACAGCATTTAAGAAAAGGCGCATTGTTTCCCACAGAGTTAAGTTCATGCTGCTTCCTATTCAATTTGGCATTTTTGTTATCAGCACAGATTAAATTTATACTGTTCCATTTTTTTAGAGTGTCAACTCTTAAGCAGGGTTCTGAACGTTATTATTTAAATGGTCCTATTCTAGTTATTTCTTACATACATTTAGATATTTTGATTGTATAACTTTAAAGCAATGAGATCTGTCAGGTTTTAACAACATAGAAAAGCATCCAAAATTGGCCAGTTCTCACAGGAAAGGGTTGAGGAAAATCCCAAAACGATCCAAGAAATCTTCGAAGTAAAAGGACTGGACTGCCTAGAAACATGCCATTAACATGGCACTTTTCCAAAGATTTTCCAAGCAGATCTCTAACTATAAGAGACTGTAAAGAATTCTTGACCACCCTGCAGTTTACACTACTGATATCTAAAGAATTCAAAATGAGAACTGTCTCCCAGGCATTATAGTAATCAAACAGAAAACAGTTGCACACCACAAGTCAGGCAAAAATTAACCTGTAGAGCAATAGGAAAAATGGAATTTTGTAAGCACGTGGAAAATTTGATGCATTACCCCTGGATAGTCTCATCTATTGAAAGAGACTTGAACTCTTAGCCTCACTACTTCCCTTGACACATGCAGGCGCTTTAAAGTTGCAGCATCTCATTTAAAGAATTGTGAACGTGGCATTTATTGCTATTTACAGACTATAGATTAATTAAAAAAAGAAAAAAAGAGGAGACAGCAAAATACAGTTAGATACGTGGTCAGTCTGTATGCGCCAGAAAACAAAGGGCCGTTCTGTAGAGTGTATTGAAAAGATTTGCCCGAGCTAGAACAGTTTTGGTTCTGTTGCTACAATTTATAGTCTTTGTCTGTACTGAGCAAAACTTAACAACTATTGCAGCACACTTACTAAACGGCTCTGAAACATCTCTTCCACATAAGCAACAGGAGTCAACAAATGGTACCTTATTCAGTTATCTGGTAACTGCACATCACAGACAAACATCCAAATAAAGTCAATCATATTCATTTTTAATTTTGTACATACCAAGTGTATTAATGCGATAGATGAACTCTTTAAAGATTTCTTTTTCTTGAAGAAACTCTACTGGAATTTCAGGAAAAACTGTGCCAAAGTCACCTGCAGGCTTTGGTGACCAGCCTAATTTCCAGACCTGATGGAACGTAAAGACTATTTATGCAAAACAGTAATAGTATTAACATGACAGCTGTAAACATATATGCACCATACAAAAGTACATCACTAGGAAAAGTAACATCAACAGGACATCAATAGGAAAAGTAACTCTTCAAATGCACAGAACTTGGAGGAAGACCAAATACCGAACACAGCTAATACACGTTTTACTCTGCTATCACATTACATTTTTTAGTAACTTATTTTGCATATTTCGCACTATCAGTTAATTATTCAGCCCTACTGTCTAAATTTGGACATAAAAGCAAAATATTTTCTTGTTGTATAATTCAGTTAAGAATTTAAGTGATACGAAGCACCAGGCCATTACTAGATAGAGTATAAGTATAGTAACGATACAGAAATGTAATACAAGGTAAAAAGTTCCCATGCAATTGATGGCTGAAAAAACACAAAGATGCATCTGAGAGGACAAAAAAAAGTCTCGATTCAAAAAGATTAATTCCTTCTGATAGACCCTCATAAACAGAACGCTGAGCAACTGTACATACAGATCAGGAAACACCCTTTTTCTCTATCTCACAGGCCTCTAGAAATTTTTCTGATAATGGCTTTGCAGTTCAAAGCTTTTAAAAGTCATTTTACAACACTAACAAAACACTGAGGCAGTTATGAGGTGTTCTGATCTCTCTTTTTTGGCAAACGTAACATGGACTTAAGAATACCTTGCCCAAAGCATCCAAGATGAGCTAGCAATGAAAGGTAACATACAATCCAAAAGTATCCACGTGGCACACCACAGTACCATGCAAATACCTGAGTTAGTTCAGACACTAGGACCAGCTCAGTACTACTGCATTACTGTGGGACTTTGCATGACACAAAATGAATTCAGTTATCATATAGAGAGTAGCAGCATGTGTGTCACACTCCTTCCAGGTTAATTAATCCTGCTGAGCAGGAAGAAATATTGGCCCTGACCAAGCACTTAAATATCTTTTTTTTTTTTTCCCCCCCGCTCCAGTCTTTTAACTACCACCTGGAAATTCTTTCACATAAGGAAGGAAGGAGTGACTGAATTCCTTTCCAATTAATTATCTCCTTCCAAACTGAATTTTCATTTCATATCTTTACAACATTTTACTGTTTAAAAAGAAACTGGGTGATCAAACTAGTTAAAGGTTGAAGTCTTACTGACATAAAAGTTAAGATGCAGCACCCTTGGGTTTTTTTGGTTGGTTTGTTTTAACAAAAAATTGTTCAATAGTTGTCGCATGCTGAAAATAAAAGTATAACATACCAAGGGAGGTACTCTTGTGTAACTGTTCACTAGAGGCAGCCTTGCCAAACTGATGATGATGTTCTTAAGGACAGGAGTAAGAAATGCTGGAATACTGCTGTTTCTTCTGTGCCCCAAAGCCAGGACTGTCTGTAAACATTCCACCATTTCAGCTACCATTTCACAAGCTGCAGCAATGTGTTTTGTTCCTTCAGTGGGAGCAAAATGGAATCAGCGTTATGCATCTATCCAAATCACACAAACTAAGATACAGGAAAAAACCTCCAAGTGCTAAAGGGAAGACTATTTCTACTGAAAAGAGGAAAACCGCACTAAGGTTGCAGACGAAGCTATGTTCTACAACAGTTCAACAAGCAGAAGAGGACTCCTACCACTCCCTCTGCAACCACTTGCCATTGCTCGAGTGCCGAAGACTACCAAAACTCGAGATCTGCCAGCAGACCTGCTCTCATGCCTGTTTCCTAATCCTAACTCCAGCAAGAACGAGCCAGATTGTATTAGAGAATTTCTGCCAAACAGTTTAAAATGACCAAGCTCATCTGTCTTATTAGAAAACATTCTCATAACTGGCTCTATGCTAAATCTGATAAGCAGGTGACTTCTGTAGCTGGATGCGGAATCTGCTTCCACCAGCACAGCTGGATACGGAAGATAACGTTTGCCCAGCCTCACAGATCATACTTGACCTTCACCCCAATATACAATATCCCTAAATGTAGGAAGGCAGGTAACAAAGTTTCCGCTCTTCGGAAGAAATTAACAACTAAATTGTACCTCTCCACACGAAATTTAAGAATGCCACAATGTTAAGGCAAGTGTTACCTGAACATTACATATTGCACCTGCTCAGAGAAAGCTCAGTCTACGGAGTATAAAAAGCTGACAAAACCCTCCAAATGTAAAAAACACATTCATGTGTCGCTTTCAGGATGAAAAGCTATACATGTTAAAAATATGCCAACCTATATTTAACAAGTTTTTTTCAAACATGAATATAGTTTCAGACAAACTCTCATTGATATAAAAAGCAGTAACTGAAAAGGGGGCCTAGAAATTTTTCTTCAGTGAAAATTTGAGCCCAACTTGGAATCCACTGCTTGCTTACTCTGTGTGTTTGAATCAACTTCAACCTCGCTTAGGCCTTTTGAAGTATTCTTCTTTCTCTCTGGACTAAGAAGTTGATTTCCAGGTTCAACTGCAACTGAATTAGAGAAAGACTTTAAAAATACAACCATTGCGTATCTCATATTCAAATTTTCTCCTCAAAGCCAAAGAGTTCTTAAATATTCACATTTCCAAAGTATCTGCTAACTTCAGAAGTAACAAAATTTTAATGAGAAATCAAAATAGTAAAAATAAAGTCATCGAAGAAATACTTAAAAAGAACTCGCAGGAAAGATTTCAGATACTTAGCATTTATTCAGTGATAGCTGACAATTTATTAAGAAAACTTTTTCATAGCTGTTCAAATTAGACTTACCTGCTTCTATTATAAATCTAATGCAATTAATTAAGGAGCAAGCATATGTCACATTTACTGCGGAAGCCAGCAAATTCCAAAGACTAGGCTGCTGTAAGGTCAGACAGCAACAATCCAGAGCAGCCTGAAGATCTATACTTAGTGGAATCTGGTCATGTATTAAATGCCATGATATCGCCTATGTAAAAATAAAAAAATAAAAATCTCATTAATATCAAATTCTCCCAATATATGAATATACAAACAAACTTATTTTATACTCAGTAACACCTAATTCTTATTAGTAAGTTGTATAAAACAAATTCTGCTCTCTCAGACAAGATTCAAAATACAAGAAAATTATGAGCATTATACAGGAAGAAAAACGCTTTCTCCATTCATCTTCCCAAAAAACAGTGCAGGAACATTCTCCCAAATGTCAAGATCATTCCGTTATTCAATTTGGGAAAGGCTGGCCTTGTCCCATAAGTCCACCTGACTTTCTAACATACATATAATACAATAACCACTGAATAAACTTCTACAATAAGACAAGTAAGTTGCCCAGCAAAAGGAAATACTATATGGTGATTAATTTAAGTCAAAGCTGCTTCTCCTCTCACCACTGTAGCACATTTCTAATTATGCTGTAGTTTCTTACCTCTACTGACATAACAACGAATTTCAGGATGTCACCTTCTTTGTCAGGAGGAACACGGAGACCAGCTGGTAGTTTTGAGAGTAACAACAAATACTGAGCCAGCGCACGACAAAGCGTCATCGTAGACTGGTACGTCACCTCATCTCCTATAAAATAAGACTGGGTGAAAACTAACAGTTTTCATTTTTCCCAAATAAATGTGTTTCAAAATTATTTCACAGGCAGTTTTACACCAGGTATCTTGATTTAAAGAAAAAAAAAAAAAGTCCCTGTATTGACAAGACATCTGCAAAATACCTTTGCAGAGAAGAGAACAAACTTAAAAAGATCATTGTTTCTATTACCAAAGATATCGCTTAGCTTTTTCCAGTAGGCTGACGGCTCAGCGAGCAACAACGGCTGGAAAACCTGGTGAATGGCAGGAAGGTTTTGTACAATGGTAGACACATGATCCAGAGTTACCCTCCGGGCTGTTTCAAAGAAGCTGCTCTTCTGATCTCTTGAGATTTCATTCATGCCAAGGCTTAAACAAGGAGCTAGCAAGCTTAAGTTGAATTCCTGAAATCAAGTAAGTAAATAAGTAGTAAAGAAACTGCTCTTAAAAAGAAGCTAAACATAGGAGGAAACTATTTTGGCAAATTAATATAAGTTAAAAAGTTAATACGATCTCTGCTCTACTACAGTGTAACACCACCATAATTAAGATCTTTTTTGTTCTGTATTTAAATCTCAAACACCAAGAGTTGTTTTGTTTTTTTTTTTTTTTGGGGGGGGGGGGAGGGAGGGAAGGGAAGAAAACATCATCAATGTACTCCTTCCAAGTTTCCAGAGCAATCTGTGAATAAAGCTTAAGCATGACTTGTATACAAGAAATTTTCAAGTATTAAGTTGCCAAATAAGTCTGTATCAAAATGGATAAACTGATTTTTCAAAAGGTTTCATCATAAACAAACTGGAAATTTCTCAACTTGGACAGCAAAAAACCTTTTGCTGACAAAGTACTTCCAGAAGAATTAAATCCCTGCGGTGAAAAGCATAAAGTAAACCAGTGTCTTCTGCCACAAAGCTTAACGCATTTCCCTTTTTCCTTTCTTCCAGCCTAACTCTCCAAAGTTACAAAACCACTTTTGCTGTAACTTAACAGAAGCACAACGAGGCAGATAACTAACAGCAATTGCTAACGAGGCTAGCAATTCAGCCCAAAACCTTAAAATCTGACAGAAAAACTTACCAGAAGCACAACGAGGCAGATAACTAACAGCAATTGCTAACGAGGCTAGCAATTCAGCCCAAAACCTTAAAATCTGACAGAAAAACTTACCAGAAGCACAACGAGGCAGATAACTAACAGCAATTGCTAACGAGGCTAGCAATTCAGCCCAAAACCTTAAAATCTGACAGAAGTATAAGCACTTCAGCACAGTGGCTGAAAAGTGCAAGCTGTTGCGCTATCTTCAGAACATGACTGTTATAGGAGATGATCAGTTGCATCTATGTTGAAGCTTAGGTGAGCTTGTAAAAACATATTCAAATATATTCAACTCTATCAGTCATTTGATATGTGAGTTTCAACAAGTCACTGACTGACTCTTCTGACTTGGTAAAAGAAAGATTACTGCCATTACTCAATTCACAAAGATCACAGACATAGTTACTTTCTCTTTAAATTAAATTACTGTAAATTGAAAAGGCAAATCACAACTTGGCCTAGAAGCTTTTATTATTATTTTGGCACTCCAAATGAAGTTCTTCTAGCAAACAGAATTTTAAATTCTAAGAAAAAAAGTAAAGGCATAGTTTTGCAACTCTATATTTGAATATTAACCTTGTTTTCCCTCAAAATACAAAGAGAGAATCTTTTTAAAAAAAAGTTTCACTGCTATTTCTGCATGCCAGCAGCATCTTGTAGAAAATTTGAGCAAAACGTGTTCTAAGAAAACTAAGTAGTAGCTATAAGCTGGTCCCTTCTGCCAGACCTACTATGTGTTGCCTGTTATGAGCGTATTGCAAGTACATCCAGCATAAGTATTTAAAAAATTATGGAAACATGTAGCCTTGTAAAATACCGTGCAGAGAAGTGATAAAATTACATAAAACTATAAAGCTGTGGATTTCTGGGAATGCAGTACACAGAAACTAACCTTCAATTTCACTCTATACATCTAACCTGTACTACTAGAAAGCTAAAATTAGCAGCATCGCTGGACACAAAAATAAGAGATATCCACACTATTTTAGTTGTCCAAATGGAGCGAAACTCCAGAATTGAACCATCAGTATTATATAAATTCAAAGTGTTTACCTTTAAGACTAATTTATTAATGCTACTAATAAGGACATTAAAAATAATTTATTAGAACATTCTAGGCTCAACTTGTTTCGTCTGGCAAAGAAGTTACCTTGCTGGTCATGAAGGAGTTCAGTTCGGGCTCAGGAATCCTATTTACCAGCTCTGCACCTTCTAGTAGTGCTGAATCAGACTTGATGCAACACTGCGATCTCACTAGTGACACATACCAGTCCTTTAATAAGAGGAAAATTAAATTTAGTACATATTTATTTTCAGAAAAAGTTATAGTTCACGGGGGTGGGAGGGGCAATTGCCCATTGGCATTGAATTGTGGTCCTTGTAAGAAATTGCTGGGCCACGTTAATGTCAACAAAACTTTGAAATAATAAAAGATAAAAAAATAAAATGCAAAGCTGTGAGGAGAAACAGGAATGAGAAAAAGCACAAGGATAGACAAAGGATATACAACTGATAAAGGGACAGTCTTAAAATAGACATTTTTTGGTAAATTGCCTATAGCCAGAGAGACTGGATTGGAAAGGAATAAGAAAATAAAAATTTCAGCATGTAGCACGTTCATATTAGGATCCCGAAACTGAGGAGAATGTCTAGAAAAAAAATGGAATAAGAGTAGTCCAACAAATGTATCAGTAATAGAAAAAAAGATTATGACCAATGAAGGAAAGTCTTCATAATCACCGATCAAGTAACTTACCAGATGAAGATAACATCTATTTTACAACACTTACTGAAATGATTAAAAATCACAACATATCACTGAATATTTATTCATTAAGTTACTGGCGTGAGCCTACAGGCATTAGTCAAAAATACCAAGAGAACTTGAAGAGAAAGCTATGCTTTCCAGCAGAAGATTTAACTAAAGAACATAAAGAGCGTCAGTTACCCTTTTTTGCGTTTTCTTCATCACAAATAGACATCACGAATTAGCTGATATCTAAACACAATAAATTCCAAAAAAAACCCAAAACAACAACTACTACTGTCCAGGGCTTATGGTAGAAGCATACTCAACTGCTTCCTTTGGGCAAGATTTAGTTACAGAGGCAAGAAGGGAGTTTCTTGATTAACTGGAAGATAGAAATCCACGGATAGACTGTTTCTGCGGACAGTGTTTCCTCCTGCTACCTAAGTAGTTCTCAGTCTGTGAGCTCCTAAACTGTTTTATCAGTTTCCTCCAAACTGTCAGCCAATCAAAGAGCATTTCTGCCATGTTTGCAGAAACAGTTGCCATCTTAGTTATATAGAGAGAGACATATTGATAGATTAAAAAAAAAAACAACCACCAACCAACCAAAAACCCAAAACACATTCTGTTACTGCGCATCTCTACAGTATAAAGGAATGAAAAGAAGTGATCTATGCCATGGGATAAACCAGAGAGAAAGGAATAAGTAAACTCCAAGAGCCTCGCTCTCAGCCTCTTTTCAGATTAACGCGTCTGACTACACGAAAGACAAATAGTCAACAAGCCATGTCTACTCTGAGGGTAGCTTAAAGCCGAGAAGTGGGAACCAAGAGCAAAGAAGTAGCAAAGCTTAATTTCCAAGAGAGCCAACCAACAGTTTTCAGCAGACAAACAAATAAAAGGAGCACTACAGCAAACACATCAAGAATACAAGTAAGAGCATATATCTGTATTTGCTGGAGATTATGTAAATGTGTTCATTAAGGTTACAGAAAAAAAGAAACTTGAGATAGTTTTTCACATCACCATCAACATAAGAAACACACGTGGACATGCCAATTATTCATCCTCAGTTTCAGAGTCAACCAGCACGCATTAAATCATTCACAGATCTATATTTGAGATTCACTAACAATTCTGAGAACATTAACTGTAAACTAAAAGCTATACTCAAATACTTTGTAACGAACAAAAGCTTATTCTGAGCCAAGACATTTTTAATGAGTCTTTCTCAACATGATCTTACTTTGTCTAGAATTACATTCTCTAAAGGTGGTTGGTTTTCTCCATCTAATGGATGTGAGGTAACCAGAGGCGAAGGACTAGCTGTGTCTGGTGCTACCATAAGACGAAATCTGTCCAAGAGCGAGTAAAGCCTTTGGTGTCTGAAAATGGAAACATAGATCAGTGAAGAGCTAACTTGTTCAGTTTTGTAAGTCATTTATAAATGGCAATACACCCAGTGAGCCACTTCTAATTCTGGGAGGGAAAAGCAGTGGTGTCACCATGCTCTTTGTACACAAAGCTGCCAACTTCAGCAGCTATCAGTAGTCAAAACAAATGAACACAGGACCAATAATAATATACTTAGAACTAAAGTTTGTACGTGTCTATGTATAAAATGCAAGCTGTTCAATTACTGTGTTTGAAGAAAAAAGAAGTCTTTTTAATGAGCAAGAAGAATCAAATTTAGCATGCAGATAACCTGATTGAAGATGAGTATGTTCTAATAGTTGCCAAACAAGAATTTACCTCTTTAGAAAGAGAGAGCATAGAGTAAAATGGAACCTATCTCTGAGATTAAGAATTTCAATTTGTGGATTAAAGTCAATCCAAGGCAGGTTTTTGATTCCCTGATTCGAATACTGTGATCAACAACTTGTACCATAAGGTGATTCTGAGACTGGAGTAAGAACTTTGGAGTTCAAATTTCAAAATAAGGTTATCGCAATTTCTAGTACTTCATATGACATTTAAACATCTATTTGCATGATTTACCTTGCTGCTAATCCACTGTTTTGAAGGTATTCCTGAATTCTATCTAGTTCTTCAACTGGTAACTGAGTAATGCTGTTCTATAAGAAAAAGTAACACGAATTTTACAGGACTGAAGTGAATAAGATATCCATGTGTACTTTACACAGATTAGGAAAAATATATGCAGATGAAGTGAAATGCAATCATTTTTATATATACATAGGTACACATACATACACACACAAGAAAAGTTCTCTTTATCAATGAAGTCACTTAAAACATCACTGCTAATCAGATGTACTTCAAGCTAAATCATTAGACTTGGTCATACTGCTAGTGCCAACCAGTCTGATTTGCAAATGAATATATTTATCCTCACCTGTAAAGTTGCAGCCAAAAGCATTTCTACCCGACGACAAGCCAGTGTGTCTACCATACGAGCCAGCACACGGAACGGAGTACACAGAAGCTTATCAACATATAACGTTAAGACAGCCCCAGACTGGCTGAGATGTATCCCCTCTAGGCACTGTAGCGTCTTCTTAAGAGTTGTGGGCTGGACATTAAAACAAAACAAAAAAGTCAAGTTAATTGTCTAGCATGGATGACAACAGAGTTAAATATGAAGGTGCTGAAACAGGGAAAAAATAATAAATTTCAATAGAAAGATCTTAAAGCCAAAGGGAAAGTTATTTAGAAAAAACTATTGTAGACGACTACCTGATCAATATAATCCTTTGTATACGAACAGGTTTGGAGTTACTGGGTTATTTAACTAACATGAATACTAATTTGCTCAGTGTTTAATTTTGAAAGCAGTAAGCATGAAAAAAGTTACAGATGAAGTGTAAACAAAAAGCAGGGAACAGAGTTTTCAGGAAAAAACTTAGTCTTCAGTGAAATTGCAAAAGACTTTGAAAACAGTGAGAAGTTTGAATTTTTGTTGGAAGGAGGTGGAAACATGAGCAGAGTCAAGACAGCAGACAGTACAGAAATCCAAAGCATCTCACAGGGGATTCTGAATGGGAAATAGGCTAAAACACAAGTTTAATTGTAAAACCAGCAACGCCTGTTCAGGATTAAGAGATGATACAAGGAAAGACCTTTTTTTTTTTTTTTTTTAAATTAATGAGAGCACCAATAATTTCCAGGCAGTCAAACAAAGGTAAAACAGTGACTCATGCAGCCCACCTTGTTTCAGAAAAGTCTGAATATCGATTATTTTAATTTTATTGACTTTTCTGGTAATCACCAACATATTACAGAACAACTAAATCCTTCTTTCAAAACAGGCTTGTTCAGTTAATTCTACCCATTCTCAGCCAAGCATACTACCACCCAGATTCAGCGCATCTAACTTTAAAGCATTTTACTGAGATGCTCTAAGGTACTAATACAGCTGTCCTTGGCTTCTACGTAGACAACTGGAAGACAGGCTACATTAGCAGACTACTCAGCTATGGTAGGATCTCCCTCCGTTGCCTCTAGAGGAAGCCCAGCAAATAATATTTCCCACTTAGATATTGAGTGAATTCCCAAGATTAAGAAGGATGGATCCAAATTTACGTCCCTGTGAATCATCATCATCCATTTGTAATTTGAAAGCTAAAGTAATCAACAGCAATCACGCACCAAATTTCTGAAGCAATAGTCCCTCATCAAGAGGCTACAACTTATGCGACAGAGCAGTAAAGGAGGCATGAGCTAGTAAATCATTTTCATTCCTCTTTAGTTGTTATGGCCCATGGAGACATGGACTGGTTCCTATTTCTTCCTCTGTAGTTAGTAGTTCTGTTATTTATGCTACCAAGGCACTGAAATCAAAGATGAAAGTTAGAGCTTCAGTTTGCCTTTCAGATAATTATTACACAGGGTAATATCTAGGAAGGAAGAAAAACAGCTTAACCAACTCCTACTTGAATTCATAGATTTGATGGGTTGGAGCACATTTCATATTGAAGTTGCTAATATATTATAAGGTTTCATGTTTGCATTTTTAAAAGAAGTCGCTTCAAAAACAAAATTGTAACTTGATATATGACCAAGAAGTGTCAAAATTTGCATACTTATCAGTTAACCTTATGTTGAAATATAACTGACTATTCTTAAAAATAGTTAAAAAGAAACTTACCGCTGCAAGATTCTCACACCGTGACTGAATGGCCTGAATAAAGAGACCACTGGCTGCTGAATTCCTGTGAACAGCACTAATAAAGTCTTGTACTGGAGGCTCGTGGGACAGATTAATCAAGTCTTGAACATGGTTCACAATAAGCCAGGTCAAGTGTTCCGAATCATGCAGGTTTTGACACTAAAAGGGAAAAAAATGAATATTTGATTCCTTTAACTCTTATAAGCATTTAATTACTGAAAAGCTTATCCAGCACAATATCAAGTCTTTCATAACAGAATTCTGATAACCATTTTAAAACAATTGTATGAAGTGTCCAAATTTTAATATTTCCATCATTATGTACATGATAGTTTTTTCAAACGCTTTTGATCTTCTTGCAAATTAAGAGGGTTATGATGAATTTGCAACCATCTTTTTCAGTATCATTACAATAAAAGTCCAGGTTAGAAACAAGTGAAGTGAGAAGGTTAATTCAAAAATGCTGCTCTTAATGAAACGCTGTTTGAAATAAAGATACACACTCAAAGTATTCTTGTAAAGTGTGATTTTCATGTAGGCTTCTTTTTAAAGACTTCGTATTACTACCACATGCCTTAAACACATGATGAATAATTCCTGGAAAGCAAATCCAAAAGAGATCTGTCAATACTCAATTCTACACCTACAGAGGCTATGTCTATATCAACAAGCAGTGCAACCTAATATAAGACGTGCAGAGCCAACTAGGTGATGTTGAGAGGCTAACATTCCCTTGCATAGAAGCTTTGGAGGGTTACACTTTGCACTAGCTCTAATCTGAGCCTGGTGACTTGGACGGCTTCTTAACCACACCTTTTAATATAGCTGAATCTGAAAGGAACACAATTTACTTGCCCTAAAACTGCTCTGCAATGAAAACCAAAGTGCAATAAGTAGGTATCGCGGGAAGATTCACTTCAGAAGTACACTCCTGATCTAAACTAAAATGTTAGTATTAACGCATCAAAAGGCTGAAGGCGTAGGAGTTCCTCTTAGAGTATCAAGACAGAAGTGAAACGGTAAAGTAAAACCTCTCTTCTGAAGGCAGAAGAAAAGAGAAAAAGGTTGGTTTTTTTTTTTTTTTTAAATCCCCAAGACACTTTGCTGCCACTGATGTTGAGAAATGTTACACTTAGTATATTCATAAGACTTCACATGTAAGGGACATGACACCCAGTCACTTTATTACCTACCAAGTATCCTATAGGAAGTCATAGGAATTCTAGGTTCAGAATGGAAAAAATGCCAAATGCAAAACTGGATTATTTCAGAGGTCATACATGAGCTTACAGAAGCACCCTCTGAAAGTAAAATGACAAGTTTCACAAGTGGTCATTTTTCACCTGTGAACTTGACATAGATTCACCCCACACACATCAGTAATAAAAGACTGTCATCCTAATAAAACGCCACAAAAATATAGTTTTAAAATTCATAAATCAAAACTTACAACATAATCACAAAAGAGAATGAGTGCGCCTCTTCTCACTATCTCTCGATTGCACATGCCACGTTTAGATTCTGAATCTGATTCATCACTCTCTCCAGATATCTGAGGGCTGAGCAATTTCGTAGTAGAAAGACTGTGTCTCCTGCAAGAAGCATATTGTATTTTATTACTACGGCTACTGAAACATTAATAATTCAGTTGCTTGGAATAGTCTACCCATGTCCTTATATAGTATTTATTTTCCTAGAAATTATAAACGTTATTCCTGCTTTGAAACAGATCCCTTGGTTTGTCATTAGTTCTTTACTTTCTGACAACTGTGATATTTCCTTTTCTGTTCAGCATTTATTGCTTCCTTGGACAGCCTGAAGAATGAAACACGTTATTTAAGAGAGAAACATGGGCTATCATGTCTCTGGTCGGACAACAGATCCTAATTCGATGTCTCCTCAACGCATCAAACCAGCTCTTGAACGTCAAAATCTAGTGCCAGATTGAAACTGATACCCAGTCCAGATAAAAGGGAGGTTACGCTCGTAAATCAAAAAAGACAACTAGGACAAATAGCAAAAGTCACCTTAGCTATTTTTGGTGCCCTAGTTTGCTCACAAACCATAATCTGCTCATAATTTGATGCTTCCTCAAATCAGAATAACGTTTTTCAAACCATCAGGCCAGACGAGGACAGAGGCCAGAACTTTGAGCGCTTCTCTTTCAAACTACTGACCCACTCATGGTAGAGCAAAATTAGCCCTCCCTAATGTTCACGGTGCAAACATCAGAAACGTCACCTGAGCTAGCTGTTAATCTCCCTCTACAGTTGAAGAGGCACACGCTCACATAGCAAGGTATCCTCATTATCCTCAGAGATGGAATCATCCCAACATTAGAAGCGCCTGACAGATGAGATGAACCAAACTCAGATGAAGAGAATACTAATTTTAGGTTAGATGTCTGACTTCCAGACAACCAAAGTGAGGATTCTGTGGTGGTTGGTGCTATCAGTTTGGTGTCAATGCTGTTCTGACGGCGTCTAGTAATAGACCCACTCAGAATATAATTACATACCTATAGCTTACTGATCAGCTTGTATTTTCATAAACACAGTGTATATCATCTGGCTGTCAGCTAGAAGATGAAATAAAAATTCTCCACAGAAGCGTGACTTTGGCATACTGAATATTTTGTTTTGGTTAATTCCATAATTTAGTTAGAAGAAGTATATAGATGGAGCTTTCCTAGTTTAAAAGTGGAGAGATTACCTGACAGCTTTTTTGAGGTATTTTTGACAACTGAGTAGAGAACATATTTCCTTAGTTTGAAAGAGAGGCTGGCCTCGGAACACATAATACGTATATAACCTGCACATGTAAAATAAATGCAAGAGAGCTACCTATCTCAGTACCCAAACAGCACTATTCAACAGGTGAGAGGTTTAACAGATTAAAAGCTAGACTTTTTTAACATAATCGCAGGAAACATAATTGAGACATTCTACTTCTACTAGGGATCAAAAACAAATCTTACTTTGGAGTCTGATGCACTTCTGACCACCAGCTGTAGTTGGTATAATTGACAAGAAGCAGGATTTGACACCAGAGAAGAACTAAAGAAGGATGCGTGGGAATCATGGACTGAACAAGATCACTCAAACTTTCGAGGGTATAAAAACTACCATCAGATCCATCTCCTGTAAAAAGTCTGGTGGCTGCAGCTGTGATTCTTCTAAACATCCCTGAGAACAAATAAAAGCATATTAGAGTACCTATGCTTTAGTTGGAATTGTGAAGTTTTTAAGTTATTCAGGGTAGCCTGAAAATACAAAAACTGTTTAACGAGTCAGTACCATTCCTAGAAGGAAAGTAAATCCTAAGTGGCTTTTATAAAGTAGGGAAATTATGCAGTTTGCCAAAGGGCAGTATGGGAATCAGCAAAGGCCAGCTGTCAGACTCAGTATGTAATGCCTTAGATCAGACTAGAACTGCAATGAAACCCGTCTTCTGAACCTTCCCTCTGTCATTGTATCAAGAAGTTTGCCTAATACTTGAAAACTTCTGCCAAATTTAAAACTGTTAATTATTAGACCAAGAATTTTAATGAAGTTGAACACAGGAGTCGTAAATAAGATCACAGTCATGCTATATTAAGTATTCTACATGCTAAGAAAAACCGTTTACAAGTCTCATACTTTAGGTGAAGGTTCCCAAATATATTTAATTACAGCTAAACCCTTTTCCATCCAAATTCTGCACAAGTTCAAAGAGTAAATGTTAAGCGAGTAAAAGTTTTTGCCCTGCATGCTAACCCTCTATACAAAAGCTGAATTTTGCTTTCTGACTTGCCGCTTCTGTGTTTATATGCCAAAATGAATGGAGGGAAACAAGGAAAAAGGAGAAAGAGCGCTTAAAGACAAAGGATCTTGAGTTTCTGAAAGGAGATAAGATCAGAGAAAAAAGGGGAGGGGTCTCTTTCAGAACCAGTTAGAAAATAAAAACTGATCAGAATAACGAAGATCTGCAGCATTCCTCTGTGTGCTTTGCCAATTATACAGAAGAGAAAAGGCTGTAAGCTCCCCACCACGTGGACCACTTTAAGCTGCCCCTAGGACTCTGACAAACACACAAGGCATATATCCAAGAACGGGAAAATAATTGACTCTAGAAACTCAGATTCCACTTACTAGCAAACCAGTGCGTTCCCACTCGAGCTTCCTGCCTGTGCAGTAAGTGCACCATCTAGTGACTTTCCACAGTCATGAAAGCCACTATACGCTTTCAAGATATCTTACCTATGCCTTTAACTTCTACTAACTTTAAGGTATCGCACTGGAAATCTTCATCTCTAATCTGGTAGCTTCCTATAGTTGAATACACAAGAGTAATCAATTCTGAACAAAACATAACGGGTTAGAAGACAAGATACGCAAGCAGAATAGTGGTTAAGAATAACAGAAGTCCACAGTGCATGTTCCCAGCCACAAGCAACAGTAAGCTGCAGCTGTAGCCGGAAGGATATAAATTAAAAGGAAAAAAATTACAAAGGCTTTTGTGGCACAAAAGACAAGTATTACAAAACTAGGCACTTAAAGCCTAAACCTAAAAGAAAATAAAGATATGAAAATATAGGTCAGATGTCCAAACAATTTTCATTCTACTCCGTAATACTACATAATATAACCCTACTATTACTAGTAGTTAAGGCTGCATCTGTCGTCCTAGACTAAATTCACTTCTGACAATCACACAACACATATATCCCAGTGCTTTGCATGAAAAGCTTTGCATGAATATTTTACACAAGTTTCAACAGCGTTTTTGGCAGCACAGCTTTGAAGCTAGCCCCTGCAGTAGAACTAGCTGAGCCTTCCCCAGCTCCTACTGTTGAAGCACACACTTGCCCAATTTCAATGACCAGCAAGATTTTCTGATTTCATTGGTCCTGGCTTGACTCCATTTAACCACTTACCTGAAATCACTCAGCTTTATGAACTCGTAAACTACTCCTTGATAACAGCAGTTAGCATAGTTACAATAGTAACAGAGGCATGGGAGAAGAGAACAATCACCCACATCAAGGGGCATCAGCCCTAAAGCAGGCTTAGGACAAAGGTCAAGAAAGGCTCCGTTAATTATCACCATTTTTTCCTGTCTCTTACCTCACAATCCTGGAATCTTGGGAGCAAGAATCCAGGTTTGGAGGGCTCAGTCTCTTAAACCAAAGCAGGTTTTTTTTTGACAAGCCAAAAAATAGAATCATCCTGGCAGCACAAAATCCCTTGCAACAGAACTCAGCTGGTTTCCCATTCACTCTCTGACCCATTACTGTCACTGAAGACTAGGAGAGGTTAAAACAAGCAAACAAAGAAACTTTGAGCTTTGGAAGAAAGGAGCAATTGAAAAGCTAGAGCACTTACATCAGCTTTTATTTATTTATTTTTTAAACACATCATAACTGAGGACCTTGGAGGAAAGGCTTAAAACGAAATATCAAGACCCTGTCAAGGATCAAGGTCTGTAGGCCGAAAATCAGAAGGAAAGAAAGGAGGGTCACAGGCAGAAAAAGAAGAAAAGGTGGTAGTATAGTTAAGAGACAGACTGCAGTTGTTAGTGCTGCTATCAGGAAAATAAGATTAAGGAATCCGGCCAGTTCTTGAAGGCCAAAAGATTGGATACATAGCACAACACATGTACAGCAGAATTCCCAAACCTGAAGAAAGGAGCACAATAGCCCAGTTGTTTGAAATAGTACTTTTCCTGCTTTTTCCCCTCCCCCCCCCCAAAGCTATGATTAAAGAACAACAGAAATCAACCTTGTCAGAAGTCTGACCCAGTGGTCTAACTCAGTATTTTAAGCTTGGACATACCTACCAACCTCCCAGTTGAGAGGAACTGCAAGAAATACAGACAACAGTTTGGAATGCTTTGCTGGAAAATTTGGACAGTTAAAAGGACAGATGAAAAATCACTAGTTAGATTTTGCTTAGCTACAAGGGAAGGAAAGAACAGGAAAATAATGACCTGAATGCATAAACTCAAATTTTGGGAAGCTCTTTGCACTGCCTGAGATAACATGTGTCTTTAGCACCTAAGTAATCCTTCTCAGTAGTTGTTCAATTCATTCAAGAATTGTCTCAGAACTGAAAACACCTGTCACCTTTTGCATGCTGCAACACATGGCATAGTTTCAGTTATTACCTGATTTGAAGATATGTATTAAGCACATAAGCAGCGTGCCCAACTCCTGACAGTAGAAAGTGTGTTGCTGCTCATTCATGTCCACTTTCACTTGTTTGGTAACAATGTCTTCCAGTAGAATGCCAACCAGTTGTAGTAAGAACCTTGAAAAACCATGCACACAATCAACAGGCAAATCATGAATGCAACATAGTTCAGAGCAATGTGAGTTTTGTCTGTGCTACTCAACAGATTTAAAAAAAAAAAAAAAATCAACAAAATATGAAGTCATTGCCCGTTTGTCCTAAATAAGATTTTTTTTTTTTTTTTAAAACACAACATACGAGATTGATCTAAAACAAATGTGATGATATGGCTATGGACAGATGATCGTAAGCAATTGAACTAATTATGCATTGGAATCGTGGTTACCTACTAATTGGCTTAGTCACAATAAATGATGGCATGCACACACAAGTACACCTCACTTAGTGACCAACTTATTCAAAACGATGCTGTCCCTTTACAGTGATTTGCAATGAGCTAAAAACACACTCTGACAGTTACCACAGCTCCGCTGATGAGGAGCAACTTAGTAAGTCACAATAACGTAGCCGCTTGAAGCATCATCCATCCACATTCACGCTACCACACAGATTCCAGATCAACCCTCCAGCTGGGCGTAGGACACAGGGATGGGACATCAAACAAACCAAACACTGGAAAGGGGTTTTTGAGACAGGCAATTCTCACTCCCAGTCATAATCATTCCTCAGCTCACTCCTGATGGACATAAGGTCATTTTTTAAAGGAGTCCTCAATATTCTTTTCCCTCTACCCGTCACTCTCACAGTGAGATGAACAATAAAAAGAAGCATTTTCTTTTCAGAGAAAGTTTCATAAAGTCTGAGCTAAAAGAAGAAATTTCTTAAGCAAATAGTTATTTCAACTGCATCCCATCACATTAAAAAGGTGTGCCGCTGCACCTCTCCTAACTTCTTTTGCTTAAGTCTTCCATCCTGGAGGGCTCGAGGATGGGAAGCTAACTAGACAAAGCTAGCTCTTTAAAAGTAAAGAGCAGGACCAACTTAGGAGATGTGAATCCATCTGCCACCAAGATTCCAACACAGAACATGAGCTTCTGCAAAGATCCTTCAGGCCCCACAACGGGAGGACAGAAAGGGCTAACCAGCTAAACTTTCAGCACTGATTTCAAATAAGTCGGGATTTATCCATTTTAAGGCCCGGATTTATCTATTCATCCACAGCTCCAGTCAAACCTTCACTTGGCCTGAGAAGAGATATCAGAACAGCCTAAAGTCCCCACTAAAAGCGTCTCATCTCTTTCCTTTACTGTCCAACTCGTTATTATCCTCTATACACATACACACACACTTCCCTTAACAGATTAATTCCAGCCCTTATTTCTATCAGGTAACATTTCTATGCACATGTATATATTGCATAGTATATTTGAGCTTTCTTACAAATCGTAGTATTTCACGAAAGTTACTCAAAAGATAACATACCTAGAAAATGTCTCTTCAGGCAAATATTTTGCCTGCTTAACCTCAGTGCGATCCTCTAGTGTGGATACATTATTTTCTCCACGCCTCAGTCTGTTAATTGCTTGACAGGAAATCAAATATGGGGAGAAGGAAAGCTCTTGAATACGGGATAGAACTATGTCTTCTGTTGACTGTGAAATAAGAACTCTAAGGATAGCTAAAATTCCAGAAATCCATAACTGGACAGTGCTCACTGATGCCTAACACAAACACAAAAATGCAGAAGATTAATAGAGCAAATAAATAACCTTCACAATTATTATAACAGTGTTTTGAAAGACCTGAATGCAAAATTTGTTTCCTGCTTGCTCCACTCCCCGATGTGTCTGATTTTAAGAAGAGTGAAGGAAAACAAGTATTCAACACAACATAGGAAGGTGGGGTTTTTTAAAACCTTTTCTAAGGCAAGTCTTCAAAAACAAAACAAAACTATAACATCAGCTCAACTATAAAAATGATACTAATCTTTACATAAGGAAAATGATTTACTTATTAAATTGCATTCTAGAATTCCATCAGTATGTTCCTTCTACACTTCTGACCCTTGAAGCATAAAAAGCAAGTAATCCATAAGCAGAATTTTCCTGCTTAAAGTACTTCCACAGCCAGTAAATCTTAATAATTCTGATGAATTCTTTCCTAAAACTCGCTTCAGGTACTCTACCAGCACATTGAAAACAGAAACACATGTTACAACAGCTTTTTAGCACCTTTTTGCTGCTGTTTTGTTCTGTCAGAAAGACATCAGTTTCTCTCTTCCTTGAGAATGAAAATCACTTTTCCTGATTAACTAGAAACATTTCACCTGCCCCAGCAGGTTCCCACTTGCTTACCATTGTTTTAGGAGTAACAAACATACTCCTTAAAAGCATGTCCACTGGGCGAAGAGATGAAGGAGCCAAAATTTCAAATAAAGTGTTCAGTACTCCCAAAGCATCATGAGAATCTATATGCATCTATTTAGAAGAAAAACCACAAAAGTAGTTCATAACTACCACTAAAAGTAATTGCAACACAATGACCATTTCTTATTTTAAACATGTCTATGACAACCTGTCAAGGCTTCCTAAACAGGATGTGGGTACACAGAGAAAAATCCATCACATGAAATTCTATACACATACAACGTATTTCATTAGGTGAAATAGACCATATTTAAGAATGACTAATGAGACCACAAGAGTGACTGTCATAAATTTTAAACTCCTCCCCTCTGTGAGGGGCATCTTATCTTGCATATTCATAGAGCACAACGAAGGCACAAGAACAAACAAATGTATTGGTGTGAATTAACTTAACCAGAAAACTAGGAGAATAATTCACCCTCATCAGAACAGTGAACAGCTACAGTGGTGTCGCATTGCAGCAGTTGAGGTAAAACCTTACTGAAAGAGAAGTACTTGATCTGTTTATTATGTACAAAGTGACTGACTGCAAAGAAAAGTGTAGAACTGGACTCAGTGAACCTGGAGGATCCTATCTCGCCTAGGTAATTTCATAGCTGAACACGAGCACAAATTCGTACAAATCAAAAGCAGCCTGAGTTTTTGCAAAAATCTTAGCTTTGCTCGAAATCTGTTGGCTAGCCCTCAATACTTTCCATTAGATATCCTTGTGGGAGCGGGGATCTGCCATCGTGCAATAAAGAACATTAAGAACACAATCTCACTACATTTACTTGATATCCTGGAATTAGAAATGCTTAATTTACTTCAAAGAAAGCTGTATTGCAAACCTTGTGTTGCTGAGGGAGCAGCCTTTTTAAAAGTCTTTTTCCTAGAAGGAGTCTTCTCCTTTTCCTCCCAGATAGAAAGGGTCTACTCCCCAACCCCTGATCTGGAGTACCATGTCCCATTCTGGGCTCCCCAGTACAAAAGAGACATGGACATACTGGAGCGAGTCCGGCAAAATACACAAAGATGATTAAAGGACTGGGAGCACCTGTCAGATGAGGAGAGGTGCAGAGAGCTGGGACGGTTCAAGCCTGGAGAAGACTCCAGGGGAGCTTATCAGTGTGTGTAAATATCTGATCTTGGACAGGGGCGAAAAACGGAACAGGGAAGCAAAGCTGACACAGCCAAGCTCTTCTCAGTGGTGCCCAGTGAAAGAAAAAGAGGCAATGGGCACAAACTGAAATACAGGAAATTCCATGTAGAAACAAGACCTTTTTAATCTCTTTTAAAAAAAAAAAACAAAAAAAAACAAAAAAACACAACACTGTGCAGGTGGGTCAAACACCAGAAGAGGTTGCCCAGAGAGGCTGAGAAGTGTCCATCGTTGGAGATGGTCAAAATCCAGCTAGATACAGCCCTGGGCATCCTGCTCTCTCTAGCGGACCAATCTCATCCTCCCCGCCTTCGAACAGAGGGATCAAACTAGACCGTCTCTAGAGGTCCTTTCTAAACATGACTACTCTGTGATTTATAAATGTAGTTTTGGATGACACTATTTTGTTTTCCTCATTAAACAGGGATGTAATTAGACTATAGCAGTTATGAAGAAATAATTTTGACATTCTACAAATATGGAAGAATCTTTACATCCTTTACTAAGTGCTCTAAGCAAGATATAATAGTATACGTAAGAAGAGCAGAATGGACTTTATCAGGAAATAGCCTAGAAAATACTATCTGTACTTTACACATTTAAAATACAACTTTTGTCACTTTAAAAACTTGGTTTACCCTCCAGTAATTGTTTTTCCAGATACGCTGGCCATGTTTTCAAGTAAATTCTTGCAAGTTTGTTTGGCTTTTTATAAAATCATAATACCAAAGCTGTAACACATACAACATAACAATTATTTTAGATGCTTACAGATTAAAAAAAAAAAAAAAAATATATATATATATATATATATATATATATAAGACAACCTGTTGCTTTGCAAGCATTGGAAGAATAATGTCAGCTATTTGCCGGGACAATCTTTTCCATTTGTCTTCATTTTCTTTATGACACTGCTGCAATACTAAGATGAACATTTCTAGCACCTGAGGAAAAGTCCAAAAGAACTCAAGTAAACACCCCATACTATCAGGAAATACGTAAGCAATACTATAGTAGGAAAAATATTTTACTAGGTCTATTACTGCTTCATCCATCTCACACAAGCAAGATGTCTCAGATTTCACTGCCTTAAAT
This sequence comes from Struthio camelus, assembly GCF_040807025.1. Classification (NCBI taxonomy): domain Eukaryota; kingdom Metazoa; phylum Chordata; class Aves; order Struthioniformes; family Struthionidae; genus Struthio; species Struthio camelus. Next base: position 76,744,386 of record NC_090945.1, read on the forward strand.
TATCAGTATTCACATACTTTTCCTGGCCAGTCCCGAAAAAGAGTACATCTGCTTCATTCCATCATTTTTTTATTGCACACACCATACAAATCAAGAAAATTCACATGAGAGAATAAGATAATACTCTTAAAACCCCATTTTCAGCTTAAAAAACTGCTCTTAGTTATGGTACTGTTTAAGAATTTTCCAGTTACTTTTATCAACTAGAAAAAAAGCTCTCATGTTCTTTTTTAAACCGCATTTTTCAAAAGACTAGTCAAACAATTGGAAAAGTGATAGTAAACAATGCTGCATTACCTACTCAACAAAAACGGGGAAAGAAAGAGTAATTTCCTTTAATATATACTCTTTCTTCATTTGAGCACAGATTTGAGTTTTAAATTGGCCAGGGAGACAGCACAGACATTACGCAGTGCATTCACCTGGGATATATCCCTTTTCATACAAGGTTCAGGAGAGAGCAGGTAATTGAGCACACCGGCAGCGAGGATCAAGGGGTCAGCTTAGAGACGACCGCACCAGTGGATCGAGAGAACAGAATGAGAGCTACAAGTGGGACAGTGCGGGAAGAAAAGCAACACAGGGGTGGTCTGTAATAGGTTGTGTGTGTCAAAAGAGGATCTGCTAGCAATTGCAGTACCTTATGTAACACTGAAAATTATTCACTGTTATGTCACGCGTCTACAGTGTCATTTCACGCAGTTATATAAGACACTTTATGATTATAAAATTACAAATTTAATAGAAAATGCGGATATATAAAATTATTCCAGTTTGAATATGCATTTCTAACAAATTATTCTGACTTATATTTGACAAGATACACTGCCTTTTCCCCCCCCAGCTATTCTCAGAAAATACATGCCTTACACTAACATACACTGGAATTGCATTTTCACAAGATGAAAGGAAAAGCACATTAAGTTGTTAAGCACCTGAATAAGCAATAAGAACCCAGATTAGTTATGCCACTTCTCTTAAAAATACTTTTCTACTAAACAAAGTGCATCGAGAAAAGTTGTTCTTATATTCCTACATAAAACATATTTTCCAAACCCATCAGGTCTGTGTCAAAGTGGCAAGTGATAACAACTGTATAAATATCAGCCTCATTATCTAACTAAAATACGAAATATTTTTAAATGTTTTTGAAGAAACTGCAGTTGTAAAGCAATACCTAGATCATTTATATGCAACACGTTTCCTACTGTTAATCCTGCCCTTTTCTGCTTTTCCCCCCCATTCTTTTAGGTCTCTTGAATCCTAATTTATTATAGTTTTTCCATTAACCTACTGTTTATTTAATCAATAGCACAACCACAATCTTCATCCTAACTGGAGCGTTTCAGTGCTTTGTTTCTGAGGCTAGCCAATGGCCTACCTTACATGTACCAAGCAGGTGTTACTGCTTATAGCCTCCAATAGACATGTTATTTGTCCTGAAATACTGATTTGTGCATGTGCCACAGGTTACATAAGCCAGCCCTCCTCCCACTTCCAAAAAATATCCGTGTGCTTACTCTCCACACTAGGAGAGTACTCTGTCCAAACACAGAGTTCAGCTATTCAAGATGTTTAGATAATTATTAGTGTTGCCTGAAGCATCTTTAGCAGTCAAAGTAACAGTGCCTTTTATAAAGTGTAAACAAGGACATTTATTCATCCTCCTCTCTTACCTGATGGTACTGAATAAGTCTCAGCAGCATTGACACTACCACCTCCTTTTGTGTTTCCAACTCTTTTCCAGCATCAGCTTTATTTGTTCCTCTTAACACAAAGAGATCATGAACGATGGGTTGCAGAGCTGGTATTGCTAAAATAAGGAGATTTCTTTTTTTTAGTAGGAGAGAAGTCATTCTTGAGCAATTTTATCTTGTTCTAACCGTTCAGCTAACAAAGAAAACTCTGCTTTAGTTTAGTTGTGCTTCTACTGATCCCTGCAGCAAACTTACTTTCATAATTATGCCTTTATCTTCTTTAGAAAGGTGCAAAAGTGGAAGAAAAAAGGAGGGTGCTAAAAATTAAAATCAAAGCCTTTAAAATACTGCGTGATCTTATTATTCAAGAAAGTTCCAAATAAACATTTTGTTGCTATTATATATCATGCAAAATATGGGCTAATAGTGTTAGACGGGTACAATATATTTCCTGAAGGAATTATTTCATGTATGAAATAAATAAATAAATAAATAGAAGCTAGTGTTTTCTGGAATGATTAGTGTGATCCCGGTTTTCTATAGCTTCGCATTAAATACTGCTTTTAGTTATTGCTCAACTATTACCAATTTAATTGTTAGGGTTTTTTTTTTTTTATTACCATGTGTAACAGCTTTCCTCCCACTGGCCATGATACCATCACACAGCTGAATAATCTTAGGAATTCCAATTATCTGTTTTGAATGATACCGCTCATAAGACAGCAATACCAAGAAAAAAAAGATATTGGGAATAATTGCTTCAGACTCCCTGAAAACAAAAAACAAAAATGTCAAGTTTGAATTGCATAGCTCTGTTCAATAGAAATATACCTGTTCACACTAAGAATGTTTTAAGAATACGTTCTCCTGCTTTTGTATTTGTTTGTGCCCCATTTTTACTGCCAGTTTTTCCAAGGGATTTTTTGTTAAATTTTTACCACTGTTCACAATCTCTAGAAACATTAAAGCGTACTATCTAATCACACATCACATAATACAGTATTACTCTAGGAGAGCCACAGTGCAAAATAAAGCTTCTACCTTCATTTTACCTTTATTTTTATTTGAATTTTTTTTGTACACAACTTTTACCTCTTCACACAAATTCAAGTAGGAGAAAGATTGAAAAAACTGACACAAACATTCCTTTGCTTTGCTAATGTTGTATTAGATGACAACAAAAATGTATCAAGTGCTCAGGACACACTACTATCAGAATACAAACAGATTCACGCTTAATCCACCATAGGAAGACCTAACTCTCCCTTTAGCAACTGAACGCTAACAGTGAAGTGCTGAAAGCATAGCTTTGGGGTTTTCCCAAACAAATCATTTCTGCAAATGGAGAACCAGCACAACACAGCTCAGAGATTTTTTGTATTCTGCTTCCTGACTTCTACCATATAGAACCTAAATCCTCTGAAAGAGTTACCACTGGAGCCAGAGAATAAGGTGTGCATTGTCTAGAATGGAACTCCCCAATTTTCCTAAGATAAAAATATCGAGCAGAACTAATCACTATATGTTTTGCAATAAGAGGCATGTAAACCCATCCTGTTCAAAGGACTTTGCCATACCTGAACTGTCCTACTTCAATGTATTCAAACTGCTTTAACACAAATCCAATAAACACCTACAGAGAGAATAAAGTGTTAACAAAGAATGCACAAACACACACCATATTAATTTCCATTTAAAATTATCCTGACAGATTGAGTTATAAAAGTGTCCGCTTGGGAGGGAGAGAAAGGAAAGATAAGCACTGAAAACCATTCATACTTATATCTTATATATCTTATATACTTATATGCTATGAAGTGCTCTCTCTCGCACGCGCCCTCTCTCTCTCTCTCCAGTTACAGAGGATAACTTGAGAAACTTGTTGATGGTGCAGCTTATTACATTTTGCATGAATTGATGTCAAATTTTAGCTAGAAGTATAGTCTATGCATTTTTAAATATAATTTTCCCTCTCTTGCTAACATAATACGTGCCGTTTGACGCATTACAGTCAAGAAGTCAAAAATTCTTAATCAAAAAATCTGAGTCTGAAGCAAGATAAAATCCATCTTATTCTTGCATAAAAAAAAGTTATCTATGTATCAATTTACAGGAACGTAATGTATTGCAACCTGTACTAGTGTATAAACCTCAAATGTTGTAGTGAATAAAATACTTAAATATTGTTTTATGTTACAAATGTACTGCTTATTTGGACAACCACAGGGACTACTGTATTTGCCACGAGCTTCCCCCTCGCCATTAAAAACATTTAACGCTCATTAACTACGATTCTCCCTACTAGTCACACTCAAGTCCATACTGCTAGTAGAGAAAAAGGGTATTTCTATATGTAAACAACTTTGGAATTTCTATTTAATAATACCGATAGTACTATCCAAATCATCTTATTCCTAAAAGTCAGTGTGATAAACAGTCCTTAAAAGGCTGCTGCTGAGCTTATAAACCAATTCATATGCAACAGAAACCCAGAAACTGAAGTTCTTAGGAGCAGGGGGACAGAGCTTCATCTGCCTTCAGGTCTTTCTTGTCATGTACAATATAACGAATAGATCATAGCAAGTATTTTTAATGAAAATTTTTAGCCCGGTAATGACGTTCTTGTATGTGACAAGTTTGCAAAAATGATCAATTACCTGATCCGAATCCAGAAGACAGTAGTTAACTCGTAGCTGAACCAGTTGAGCAAGTAAGTCTAGAACTTGTCTCTGCAGCTGCACTGATGTTGTTGTAGTGTATTGTTTTAATGCTTTTATGACAAGGGGTTCAAATAAACGAATGTGATTGTGAATAGCATTCTGTAATAGAGAGATTTTTAAAGTAATCTAATATCTGAACAGGTCTGATTCAAAACCAAACTACTTTTTAAAAGGAGGAAGTGTTTTAAAACTCATGTATGGCTTTTTTTCAGTAAGAATATAGATACAAATACCTTATCAGCACGATGTTTTGTTACACTGGTAACACTAGTTTTCACCTGTGTGGAAACTTTTTGCAGCACATCAAACCACCTATCATGAAAAAAATAATAACAACACTTAAAAAGGGAGGGATAAACAAGCTCATCTTAAAAGCACACTTTGTTTACAAACGGCTTTTCTTTATCTACTTAACTGATTCAATAATCTCAGTAGAAGACGACTGGAAACTATAAATACACTTACCTACTGCACAGCCAGAGCAACAGAAACAACCTACCCTAAACCTTGGTCAGATCATGTAGATCTGTGGACAAGAGATACTCAGAGAAAGAATTTGTGGTGTTTTTGCTTAGTCATTCTTCTGCCTTTCCTTTAAGGCTGTTGACTATTTGCTATAATTAGTGAATTAGTGAAAGTTTTAAATAGAAGTATTTCAAACTGTTACATTTTTTAAAAAAGTTAAGACATATCCATTTTAATGATCTAACTTTGTTTAGGGAAATACATTAGTGATAATCAACGCAGCACCTCATTTGGCACTTCACCATCAAGAAGAACAAAGTACAGAAGTTATAACTGACAATGCAGCAATTTGAAGTTTCAAAGCCTCCCTATGATACTTGCATTTAGGAAAGATAATTAAAAAAAGATGGCAGTTCAAATCAACATTACATCATAAGGGAAAAAAGAGTTACCCTGAAGCATCGTGTTCTTGCTCAGCCTGAACCATGTTCCTTAGACTAGCATCAGCAAGTGCCTGTGTGAAATGTGTATACGGTGCCATGAAGCAGTAATGATAGAGACCAGGTCTCAAATTAGAAGAACCTAAGCGCTGGGCTTTGCCTTGAGATTTGCTGGGATTTGAAGACAAGCCATCATACTGAGAAGCCAAGTTCGTCCCAAACAACGTCTTCAATAACTAGAAGGAAAACGGAAAAAAATTACCTACTTAGGAATACACAAAAGTTGATTCTTCATCCTCCCAAAAAACTTGCAAGGGAGGCCATCACACACTGACAACTGCAAACTGGATCATATAGTCAAATAGAAGACAACACAAAAAAGCTGGAAGAATTAAAGCAACAACCCACAGCTCACCTCCAAAGACACAGAAATAGCTTCAGTTGCAAAAATGACCATGTAACAACTCAAAACAGTCTAAAAAAGCAAACCTTATACCTTTTCCTCCCTGCAAAAATCGGGCTTTGGTGACTTGAAACCAAAGATTTGACTGGAAACCTGCAAGAAATCCATCAGTAAGGCAGTTCTTTGCTTTCTGTATCTTTGGATCTAGTTAATTGGCTACGGAACATATTTGGGAAACTAGGCAACGTATTTCCTTAGCATTAGTTAAGGTAGCTCTTTGAACCGGAAGCAGGACAAGAAGACGACAGATCATTCAGGTGGTATCAACTTTCAGAGCAAGTCACAAAAATTAGAAAAACACATGCTGTTTGCTCCACTTGAACTAGTTTCCCCATCCCCTGCTACCCTGAAAAACAAAGGTCATTCTCAGTATCCAGCTAAGTATAGGACATCAGGCTAAGCTTCCAACACAAAATATTTACCTCCTTACCTGCTGCACACAAACCGTTGCCATTGTTGGTTCTCTGTTGAAACATGATTTTAGGTATCCCAAAATTTCTTCTACACACTTAAAAAATAAAAATAAAAAAGGGGGGGCAGAAAAATGCCACTTAATTGCATTTTTTGTTACATATAGCATTACTATGAAAACATGGCAATAGCACAGGTTTTTATTACATAAAAGCACTGCTAATTCAAAGGAATCACTGAAAGTCTACAGAGGAACAAAACTTAAGGCTAGATCTGCTTCGTAACTGTTGAAATACCACTACGTGTAACACTAGAGTTAGGAGAGAAAATATCAAGGCACAGGAGAAGTGCCTTGAAGAGGCACTTCAAGAGGGGAGAACAGTATGCCTTCTGATGGTTTGTATATTTAGCATGAGTATATTTAAACGTATTAATATCGTAAGAATGACTGAAAGGGAATCATTTTGCTGGAAAGAAAAATCTCCACATGAAATTTAAACAGTACAAACTGGCCAAGTTTTCAACAGCAGCAACTTAACCCAGAAGACCTGCTTTAGTACTATACCCAACACTTTGGCAGTACAATGCTTCCAGCACTGTATCTCTCAACAGCACCAATTTTGAAATCAAAGATACAGCTTTTTTCCTAAAAAAGCCCACAAATATTGGGTAACTTAATACTACAAAGAACAAAACGCAGATCTTATACCTTTCCAATGTCTTGAAGAGTTGCAAATTCCAAAATTTGAGACAGAACATCTAAGGCAGAGCGTAAGAAACATCCAAACTTTTCATTACTGTTCTGGAGATCCAAAGTGACCTTGTCCGAAAAGTAAAACAATCTTTTACTTAACAGTTACTAGACAAGGAGATCTATAAAAAACACCCACCCACCCACCCACAAAGAAGTGCGTATAGGCACTAAATCTTCTGCCTGTAATTTCAACATAGTTCAGTCAATATCACTGCCAACTTAGACCCCCCCTTATTAGTGGAAAGGTAGGGGTTCATTTTGACTAGTACAAAGAAAGGGGGTCTTCCAGTCTAAGGTAACTACAGCATCCAGGAAGGCCTAGGATGCTGACAACTAATGGAGAATGGGATAACGTATTTTTAGAAACACGGTACGTGTAGTTGGAATATGACCCTCTGACGCGTACAAGTCAGAGCACCAAACCCCTAGGGAGTTAATCTTCTATTACCTGAAGCAAAGAGGAAAAAGCTTAACCATCCTGAAATAAATTGCTGACAAACACCACAATCCATTTGGCACAGCCAGGACAGCAAAGGGTCATTTTGTATTCGTAACAGCAGAAAAATAAATATGATGATGGTGCTTATTAGATTTTTGTTTTGTTTTAAATAGATACGCTGTTTCCACAGACAAGCAAGTGAGAGCCTCAACAGAGCAGACACCTTGGACACTTCGAGCTTCTCTCAGAGGTCAATTCTGCACTATAGTTTAAGTCATGGGACCCGTTCTATCTGGCATTTCAGTAATGAAGCACGTGATGCCAGTGTCTCAGCAGAGGGGTGTTTAAAGAAACAAAGCAATTGCCTGACCACATTTTATTTCACCCAAACAATATCACGCGGTACCTTATAGTTAGCATGGGTAGCTTTCAAGACATCATATAACTTCAGATACGATGGAAGATGATAAAAGCTTCCTACTGAAGATGATTTACTTGTTGGAACAGGCCCACTAGCATCGGTTTGCCTCGTAGCTTAAGAATATATATTTTAAAAAGATTAGCACAAAATACTTTTTCTAAGGCACTCATGAAACTAAGTATTATGAAACACACTCAATTTACCATATATGAATTATTAGACAAAATATCAGTTAAAGAGCATTAATTTTTGGATCTTCATATATATTTTAAAACTGCAAAAATACATTCTGTACAACTAGAAAATGAACTAGCATTCCAAGAAACTAACATTCTGAGATGGGAGAAATTAAATCAGGACTTATTAGTAACATGCAAATGCAATTTCCAAAGCAGAATTACCATCTATTTCCTGCACTCATTACTAAGAACACGAGATTAAGATTTAGAATTTTACTTTCCAAGAACAGTGTAGGCTACTCCTGCCAAAAGCTCCAAAGCAACTCTAACTTCTGTCAGCAAAATACATGTAGACATTACTTTTTAATTTTAATTAATAGTTGAGAACATTCAGAAAAAAAGTGATGAAAGACCCACAAGTTCCCTGCTTCTAAACAGTACTATAAATTTCCATCGGAAAAACAAAAACCACCCACATCCGCAGTTGCTTTTCCTGCAGTGCAATACTGATAATTTGAACTTTTTTGACAGTAGGTGGGCTGGCCTTTTGAATCAGTATTAAAACTTCAGAAAATAAGTTACTAAAGCAAATTATTTACTCTCTCTGTGCTGTAACCACACTATTGCCCCTCCCAACTCCTATCCCCTCGTAAATAAATATGCCTACCTGGACTAGTTTCGCCACCCTTTTTAGGGCTCATCGGTACAGAAGCCTGTTCTACAGACTCCCTCTCTTTCCCTTTCCTCCGTATTGGACTAAGAGAAGGTGGGTTTGTGAGAGAAGGTAACGCTGCCTAGAATTGAAAGACGCATCAGTAATTTTTTCACACAAGTATCTTTTCCTCCTCTACACAAATACAAGCATATTCATATTTTGCATAAGCTCCCCTTTATTTGACTGCTAGTTAAATCAAAATATCTCAGCTTTTCGAATCAGGACATGAATGTCCTGAGAAGTTCAATACAGTTCCTACTTTTCCTTCTCAATTTTAGCATAAGGCAACCCGATGGCATTAGAGCTCAAAGACTAAAATTTCTTTTGATTCTAGATAAAAGGAACGTCAAAAAAAAATTATACATCTTTAAAATACAAAAAAAATCACTAATCCTAATAATAATAGTACATTACAGTCATTAAATCAGTCTCAAAATTTAGCTACCTCAAAAAAGGTACCTCATAAAAGTTGTTTCAGGAGTGAAAACATTTTGCAGAATATTCAGAAGGCTTTATCTTTAGCCAAAAAAAGGAGCTCACTGCTGCGCTGCAGCTAGCCAAATCAAAGTCAATAAAAGTTTCCCGAAGTACATACTCCAGGACTCCATTTACTATACACCCTCCTCAATGAATTAATATTCCAAGTGAAATTAACAGAAATAAAAGGTTCAAAATTTAAGATAACATCCCAAACTTCGCAGAACTAAACAAAAGCTTGTTAGGTGGAAGAACACATTGAATCTCTTTTCATGTTACCTTCCTACACACAGCAAAGTCAAATTATCAAGATATTAGGTAGCTGCATAAATACTGTTGTGGTACAGAGTCATGCTATTTTAATTATTTATTTATTTAAATGCAAACCTTTGCTGCTGGGCCAGGAGCAACATCATCCATTACATGTGCACAAATATTAATGACCTTCAGCAGATGAGAAAAAAGCTGTTCTACTAAAGGAACAAGAGTTCGGTCTGCCAAAGCTGGCCAGGGTTCTTCCTGTTTCGCAGCACCTTGGTTAGAATCTTCTTCAGCACTCCAGGGATTCTTTAAGCACTTGGGAGCACTTGCTGCAATAAGAACCACATTACTTGAAAAATAAGAAAATGAAACTTGCAATTAAGTAACAGAGTTTAATAAATAAAAGTTAAAACCAGAGCTAAAAGACGTTTCCTATCCACTGGTGGAGTGATACCCTGAAGCAGAATTTCATGAGGAATAACAAGACGCTGTTTTTAAGTTTAATTTTTAACGCGACTGCATTTATGTGAGTGTGCACAGACAGATTTCTTTCCTTTCTCAGTCAAATCTTTTACCAAAAGGGACAGAACTGCAGAACTAGACACAGCACATGCAGTAAAGCACAAAATTGAAGTATCAAAGCCACATCGCTTTAAGTTTGGTGACTACACCTAAAGAAACACATTTATAAACCAACAAATAAATGGCAAAACACTTGTGAGCTATGTAACTCCTGGGTTGGTCACTCCTCACTTCTTTAAAAGGAGGAAAGGAAATATCCAAGATGCATTTGTTAAGTGTTAACTCATCTAATAATCATAGCCCTTTTCTTCCCCATAAAACATCAAAAAAAGTTAGAAGGAATATCATGAAGTCACCTAGTTCATCCTTCTCCCTAAAAGCTGGGTCAAGTACCTCTATATGAATCCTTAAAGACATTTTGAACCTCTTCTCATGGACTGTTCCACAACCTTTAAAGGGCTTTGCTATCCTTACAAATAAAACAGGTTTCCCCCAAGATCCTATAGAATCCTTACCAAGCAGCTAAAGTACTACAGCCCTAAGAGATTAATGGAGCAAAGAGTTTCCTTTGCCCTTCTGGCATCTGTTTTCATATATAAATATGAAAGCATCTGCACTCATTCTATTCTGACAACAGGACAATACTGCAGCCTGTTCAATTTGTTAGCCTCTATAGTCCTAGATCCCCGACTGCAGGACTGAGATTTGGCCAATTATCCCCCATTCTGTACTCATTTAGCTGGCAATTCCTCCACAGGGGTAATAGCCATTATATTTGAGTCTCTTTACTATTAAGGAATTGCATCCCTGTCTTCAGAACATTTCCAATTTGTTAAAATACTCTGAAAACATAAGCCTGTCCTTTAAAAAGGCAGTAACCCTTGCAAGCTGGTCTCACCTGCAAGTTTATTAAATGCACGCTGTTCAGTCACTATTAAGGAAGCTACTGGCAACTGCAAGCTAGCAGAGATCCACGTGGAATCTCCAGTAATCTTTATAAAATTATTCTAAATCTAAAAATGCATCTGGTTGTTCCAATACAAGAGCCTTTCATTTTCCTTTGCCGCTTGAGGGCTAGCAACCTCCTGCCTTTGAGAAGATCGGACTGTAGTTTCTAAAAGCAGTGACAAAATTTAAAGTTCTAGCACAGACCAAGTACAAAAGGTAACTAGGAATTTTCAACTTATAGAGCAGCATAAAGCGTAACTGGAAGAGAGATGATAGTATCCCAATTACAGTATTGGCTCTTAGAGATACCAAAAACAACAAAACGATCTATGCTAGCAGTTGTGAATGGGCTTTTGCCGTCCAGCTGAATAAAGCTTTTTGCTTTCCAGAAGCGTTTCAAATCTCCTTGCTGGGTGCAAGGAGTTCCTTCTTCCTTTATTTCTTCTACTCAATCTTGGAAGTATTTTGTTGCATACAATCGGAACAGGTAAGATAAAGGCATTCTGATGGTAACAGAAAGGATAACAGGACAATCCTACTTTTCCGTTTCCCACCCCTACCTGCAAGCAAGTTTCCAGTCAAAATCAGAGCATCCTGATGTGCAGAAAGGTCCAGAGGGAACCAGGCTGATGAAAGGAGAGAGAGGACCATGCCAGCCATCCCAATGGTACAGCCCTTCTGAGCTTCATCTGAAGGGCTTGGCTGGGAAACGCTGGAAGTTTAACGTAGAATGTTATCAAATAGTTTTCCTTCAAGTAAGTTCAAAGGCTCAGGCAAAACAGCAGTTAAGTAAACTACTAATCCAGAAAAAGTTCAGTACTATAGAAACATACAAAATATTTGGCTAAACAATATTCAGCACTCCAAGTTTAAAAAACCCATATACTCGTAGTAAAGATCTAGCAGCAGTTTATATTCTTTAAGAGCTGTTACCTGTTTAAAAAAAGTATCAAAGCTGCCAGTGACATCTACTGATAAACAGAAAGAATTAAATATTTACTTGCTAACTGACACAGTCCTAAACTATCTCCAGTTAAAAGACTTGCAAATAGGCAAGGCAGGGATAAACAATGTAAGCAGTAGCACTGCAATGTAGCAAGATACAAAAACTTAATTAATCAATTGTAATCAAATACTCTAGATCTGATTGGACAGACTCTATTCAATGTCATGATTTGCTGCTGCACACCAGGTTTTCCTTTACAATAAAAGGAGACTGTCCTAAGCAATTCAAGTTTCAAAAGGAACAGGCACAGTTCACCAGAAGATGTTTGTTAGAATACAGCGTGAATCATACACATCATTCCAAAGATGTAAGACTTGCACGTTACTACCACTGTTCTTTCAGAACAGCACTTTATGCAACCTCTAAATAAAGGACGTTTAATCTTATTTAATCTTACTACCCAGTACGATAAACACTCATAGTGCACAAAAAATTACAATCCAAATTAATAGGAACATGGGGAAATTTGCAAAGAAGAAATTAGAAGAAAGGACAAATGCTATATCATTCCATCACCTACAATTACCGCATGCACCTTACAGCATTTTTTAATGCAGGTAGAGCAGAAGACACATTGCTACAAGTCTGCAACATTAAAGAGGGAATATTCAAAACAAAGCAAACCAGCTTCAAGATTGAGAGGATAAAGGATAGAGAATGCTAAAATTTATTACAAACAGCTTGAATGAGAAACATTAAAAAGACGCAGAGGGACGCACAGAATTTGTTAAATAACCAGTCCTAACCCCTGAGGTATCATGTGTTAGATTTTTATCTTCCAGCTAGGTACTGCTCACATCGTAATCTACCCCAGTTGTTAAGAGATAACACCTACAGCTGAAAAGACATAGTTTAGAATGCATACGCAGAGCAGAGCACGCCACACTGAATAGCTGGACTAGTAAGCGCGACTAATTTGGGTTTGGCAAGGAAAGAAAGGAAGTGCCGATAAGCAAAGCAGCTTTAAAAGAACAGATTTTTACAACAAAACTTCAGGACACTGAAAGAGTAAAGTCAGAGTAGAGACACCTCTTGCAATTTAGACGAAGAAAAAGCATACAGCATCTCTGGAAAGAAGAACCTATGTTAATGAAAAATTATTTAAATATGAAGAGATCCAAGCAACTGAAGAAGTTTACGGACTCAAAATATATAACTCTGAATTTGGCAAGTGTAGGCAGACAGGAACCATAGTTAAAGAACTGCAGAGGATAATGGTATGTATTAAAAAAAAAAAAAAAAAAAAAAAAAAAAGCAGGCAGCTCCCTATACTCACACATGCTCAGCAGCAAGTTTTACAACTCATAGCATAGAGCATAGATAGCCAAAGGCAAGATCAAAGCTTTACAGTTGTCAACTGTATAGTTAAATTTGAAAAGTTTCTTCAGGATATAAGTACTTTGGGGCTACCATGTATTACCTACATAACACTTGCATAAGTTCTTACAGGCACCTCATTTGCTGTTCCTGTTCAGTGTACCAAACAGGAACAATTTAAATGCATCTGCCATTTCTATAGTTGTAAGAGCAGGTACGAACCAGCTTCCTTTACCCACTGATTTTATAGAGATAGTACAAGACACTCAATGTCCTGAGGACGGACATTTTTTCTAAAGCATGGAAAATTTCTCCTACCGCCTATCTCCATTTGATAGACATTGACTTTATGCCTCTCTTTATTGCAGCAGTTGCAGCCAGCCCCGATACATGCTGTGGTTCCAGAGATGACAGAGTGCTGACACTTAATAAGACGACAGCCTGATCTTATACTCTCCTGTATGAAGTTTTTAAATAACTGCTAAGATAAGCTTAACAGCAAATACCTAAAACAGAACTTTTGATACCTGAGTGTCCTCTGTTTTTGTAAACATGAACACTAGAATTCCAGCTTGAATACTGGAGGAAGGAACATACCCACAGTGCCATCCCATGCTCCAGGTGCAGACTGGAAACGTTGTGGAGAGAAGGCACAAAGCTTCGCAGCAGCCAAACTGAAAAGTCAACACCGAGTTAGAATCAGTTAGTTTAATCAATGGAAGAATTGGCACGTGCGCACACACATACACGCACATACACACAAAGAGGGAAAAAAAAACCACCACACCTAGGGGAGGGGGAATTAAATATATTACCATTGTAATGGTGCCAAAGCTACAGATATACCTAGCCAGAAAATAATTTTAAATGGGGGGGGGGGGGGGCAAAAATCAGTTGCTACAATGACTCAGAAAACTCACCGTAAGTGCTCTTGTAGTGGATGTTGTCAGTGCATGGGAAACTGCTGCAATAACCCTTGAAAGATTGTTTTCCATAGTGACATCTGTTGGACCCTGCAGCATATTGTAACCTCTGTATGTTCTGAAATAAAAACATTTTTACTACTAACATATATACTTAAAAAGCTAAACAATACTTTAATCAGAAGTGATTATGGGTTAAGTTACTATTATATATTTTATAGATAACTTGTCAACATGTAATGAGACAAAACAAAATAGGAGCACGTTCTAAATACCATATAAATACATTTTAATAATTTTGCTTCTGCACTAACAAGAGCAATTCACTTAAATCATCTAACCTATTTACTAGCAAATAGAAACAGCAAACCAACTCTCAGTACCCAGTTAGGTTCTCTAGAAACCCCCACTAATTTAACATTACATTTTGCTTCTGCTCAAACCCATCTCACATTTTTCCACGTTCAAGCTTTTGATTATTACTGAAGCATTGAAAAGAGCTATTTTGTATTTGAAAGAACACAGTTCCCACAAAGGTCTGTTGTGCCCATACTCTTGTATATAAATCTGAAAAACATCAACCACCTCCTGTATGGAAAAGTATATATATAATTAAAAACGTACATGACAAATTGGTAAAAGCAGAGAGCCTACATATAAATACAACTCAGCCTGTACACAACAGTCGGATCGGAATTAGAAAGTTTAGCAAGCTATATCTGGCAACAAAAAGCCAGCAATAAGATCACACTGTCAATATTAGAATTAATTTTTAAATTATACTTGTAGTACAGACTTCTGCAATTACAGCCATTAAGTAAGGATGCAAAAAGGTAAAAAACTTGATCAAAATACCTGAAGAACCATAATGCATGCACATGATTAGTCTCTAAAGCTGCACCTGTGCAATTTAATGGGAAAACTGGCTGACTTTGGGGTTGAGAGAAGCTATTAACGTTTATCACAGAACAACGATTACCTATGATCAAAGTGTGAGCACATCACTGAGTCACGTACTAGTTCATCCTTCAGATCTACCCTTGTTTCCAAGCAACCTAAAACTACTGCAAAAGCTCTTACAGGTTGGGGAGACTATGCATAAGCATATAGACTTGCAGAACCTAAATACGATTTCAGGCATTTTGAATTGAAATTTGGGTCCATGTTACTTTTAAAACAAGACAAACCACATACCATACCTGGTGATAGTGCTCACTGCAAAGTGAGATGGAGGCTGTGTTTCATGCATTAGCAGCTTCAGGTAGACACTGCTTTGATCTCTCGCTACTGCCACGATTGGATCAGCCTGTCCCTGATCACAGTTATAAAACAGCTTCGGAACAAGCCTTAACGACAATTGTCAAAAAGGGAAAGTATTTTTCAGAAATGATTTTATATACAACTCCGAAAGCTGCATGCACAATAAAACCCACATGGTCTAACCATTATGCAGACCTCACCTTTACATGACTACTCTTTATTGTAAATCAAAGGGTTCAAATTAGGACAAAGGAACCGCTCTAGACACATGTTAGTTTAAAAATATACACACACACACACTACAACGACCTGAATATATACTACAATGCATACAATAATACAATATACACTACAATACTACAAAAAAAAAAAAACCCTACAACCTCTGCAGCATTTCTCTCTCCCTACTTCCTCAGATATCTTCACTGCTGACACTCATGTCAGCCAAAAAATTAACTTCTACCAGAAGATGGCTTATTTTTTTTGACTATCTGACTTTATTCCGCTAGAAAATCTAAACACACAATAAGTTTAATTCTGCTTGAACTATAACGTTTTCAGCTTAGGCGAGACTGAAAAACTACAGAACACGTTTATAAGCTAAATTTTAAGCCCCATCAACTACTGTCAGGATAATACTGAACAAATTATTTCACCATCCAGAAGACTTGAAGTTGAACCTGAACATGCCCCCCAGAACGTAATATGGTTAAATATAATTGTAATGCTATAAAAGTAAAGCACAATTGCTTGATGTTTAAGAACAATGCACATTCCAGATATGAAAAAGCTGCATGCATCTCCTATCCCTCTTTTAAATAAAACACAAAATAGTAAGCAGTTGTTTTAGTTACAGATACACAATAACATGCAAAATTCTTTCTGAATTCCTTTATTTTAACGTATACCTCATTAATGAAGCTGCAGCTACATGTCGCACTCTTGGATCTTCGTCTCCAAGCAGGTAGATTACAACATTACTGAGCACTCTCTCCTGAAGTTTTAGGAGCTAGGAAACAAATTAGCACCAAAAAGTTCACTGAATGTTTCCATCATTCTGATCACACTGTTAAAAAAAATTGTTAACAAATGAGATTTCTTCTGTCAAACAAGTCTAAGGTGACATTTACTTCCACATTGCTGAACAGACCCTTCTGATACCTTATAAAGCTTTTTTACATTTCTGGGAAACGCACACAAAACTACTACTAAGATGCAAATATTATAAAGTATCTATCCAATTCTATCAAATCTTACAATAGGAGTCTACTTATGCAAGCAATACTTGCAACATCTATCAGTGTTTGCAGAATTTAAACATCAAGTGCTGAAATTGCATTTGTACCTTAACTCAGAACTACAAAATATTGACTGAATACTAATTTACTTACACCAGTATAATGATGAACACCTCTGTGCACGCTGTCTGTTTTTCTTTCCAAGAAGTTGACTAGTCTATGGTAAAATAGAAGAATTTGAATAACGAGCACCATACACGTCAGAAGTAAACACAACTTTGGCTACCTTTAGAAGGCAAGCTATTTGCTAAACTATGATCTGGTTAGCCTAACAAAACAATTATATTTCTTTAAATAAAAACCACAATTTACACAGTAGGATTGCATATTGCCCATGCAGGTTAAATCAGATTCTTCTGAAAAGAAGGTAACACATTCCCAAAGTCACTACTCAGAAGGAATCTAATTTTGTATAAGGATAATATGATGAGTTTCCCAGAAAGACTTTGTCTTTCAGCTTGAAAGAACCTGTAGAGAACAAGGGAATGCAGGAAAAAACAACTGAAGTTTTATTTTTTCAGTATAAGTGAAAAACTGAGAAACAGAAGAGTCAACAAAAATGAAGAACAACCTTTAAAGTATGTTTTATCAAGGACCTCCTTCTTTATTACATGAAAACCAAATTAGTCTCCAGATTATATGATCTCTATCAGATTACAGATTTTCAGAAGCTAAGATAAAACAAATCAACAAACTAAATATAGGTTAATAGGATTGGGCTTGGTGGCAAAGTCCGTGATGGCTTCCTTCCATCCATATTAGGAATTCATACATTCCTAATATGAATGATTGGTCCAAATCATTTTTTTTTTTGAAACCCGTTAATTTTTTTTTATTAGAAACTTCTCCATTGTGCTCCCAGCCACCTATAAACAGTCACTTTGCATTGTAGCTACAATTCCCATAGAAAAATATACACACTTACCGAAAATCTACCTCTGCAAGTGTTTCCAGAAGTTCTGTTCTTACTAGCCAGTATGAGCTATTCCTCAACGTAAGGAGGTCGACAACTAACTGTAAACCTAGCTCACTGTAACTGCTACTACATAAGCTCATGATGCAATGCTAAAAAGAAAAAACAAAAGCTTTCAGTTATACTAAAGAACTAAAGTATGTTAACTACAACAAAAATCTGTTTTATTTAAAACACACAGTGCTTAAGAGCTAGGACAAAATAGCAGAGCCAGGTGCTTTTCAAGGCTAGGACACTAATCCTGCTGATGACTAAATTCTAGAAGGGAAACCAAGTCTTAGAAATGAGTGAAGGACAATCCTCCAAAGTGAGGTCTGCCAAACAGAGGGCTTAAGGAATACAGGAACTATATTCTTCTCTGTTCAAAAACATTGCCTCTCTTGATTTTTTCCACACCCTGTTTTTCGATAATAGGTTCCAATTTCTAGATTTGGAACAAGTCAGACCTCTATTTTCATGGTCATTCAACAAATTGTAGACCACATGATCTTTGCGGCAAGTTATGGAACTCTATACTTCCATGCCTTATTTTAGTATGCAAAAACGTTTTCTTTCTCGAAGGATTAACATCCCAAAACGCTTTCTGATATTTCTGCCGCAAGGGGGAAAGTCTTGTAACTACAGGATATTTAAAAGGGAAACAGAGATGGCTCAGGGCAACTCCAGGTTACCTCAGGCCATGTTAGGGTTAAAAAAAGAAAAAAAAAGTCAAGAGTCATCTGCAGTCTGAACTGAACAATATCTAGTAAAGTCTTCTAAAAAGCCAAGGTGAATCATAAGTGAAACTGCTGGATACAGACAGTAAGATAATAGAATAAAAGGTTAAAAAACCATTATCAGTAAAGTGTAGGGGGTGGAGGGGTTCTCCACATTTCTGCACCATCATATTTCGCTAACTGGATTTCCTTTACTCAGCTGTACCACATGAAGTCATATTTTCCATACATTGTATTGTTGCTTATAGATCAGTGAAGCAAAATGTAGCTTTCAGTAAAATTGCAGTTATTCAGTCTCCCTGATGTCTTGGCTTTCCTTGGCCTCCGATTTGTCCTCCTCTTTTTTTTTTTTTTTTATTTTGGAAAACTCCTCAAGCAGAAACCTTGCCCGATTACTCCTCTGCTTTTTCATATAACACCTTCTAGAGATTTTACTATGGAAATAAAATCCATATGTTCCAAGCTCTGCTCGGAAATTAAACTGTCTACTCTATTTTGAGAGCTGACAGATGCATCTTTCACTCAAACTGAAACACTTATTTCTTTCGTTACTGCAAAAAGTAATCACTATTACTTGTCATTTCTCCCTTTTTTTAGTCCCTATATATCTTTACGTCCAGAAATTACACACTCACACTTCCCTATTCAGACGAGCTCTCCCATATATCCAAAGCACTCTTTTAGTTTACGCAACATTACTCCTCATACCTGCACGTTTACGATAAAAACATAAGAAATATAATGATGATAAGAAATACAATGTTTAGCTAATGCAGCTTAGCAAACCAACCAACAATCATCTTTTATTTCATTTCTCTGCCTGAATTCACGCTTTCTACAACAAAGTTCTTGGGCATGAAGTCCTTTTTTGC
Source organism: Struthio camelus (assembly GCF_040807025.1). NCBI lineage: Eukaryota > Metazoa > Chordata > Aves > Struthioniformes > Struthionidae > Struthio > Struthio camelus. Next base: position 76,763,663 of record NC_090945.1, read on the forward strand.
TCCATGTCTATACATCTCAATATAACCGTACCCTAGTCCATGACTAATGCCTCTTCGATTCGTGGTGGTGCAAAACAATTATTGCTTTTGCTCACCCTCACAGCCGTACAAGCCAGTTTGCATGTAACAGAGGACTCATCTTTCAGCATCTTCTGTAACAAAGGTATACAGTCTACCAAGGAAAAGAGATTTCCTGACAAAAAAAAAAGAATTTGGAACAATGAAACAAAATAAAACGTTTGGCCAAGTTTATAAGAAACCCAAACAACACCACGCACTTAAAATAATTTGTTACCTGTTAAGCTTCTGATAGTTGTTAGCCACTTTTCCACATCAAAGCGGGATTTAATCAGAATAGAGTTGACAATTGTTCCACAGAGAATGGCAGTAGCTCCTCTAATCTGCGGATCTCCATGATCAATGTAGTTCAGAATATCTGACACATATTGCTCTTCTGAAAAAAAATAAGTTACAACTACTTTATTTTAAAAATACTAATCTTAGACTTAACTGCTAATCTCCTTATGTACTAAGTATAGGGAACTAACAAGTCCAGAATCACGGACCTGCTACTTCACAGGGCCCAAATGATAATCAATACAGCAGACATACAGTTAACTTACGGGGTGAGACCATGGAAACAATTCAGACCATGTTCAGCGTTTCAATCAAGATGACGTTTTAGGGAAGAGTCTCACCTAGCTTGACTAAAAACTGCTGAGAGTTTGCATGGCTTATATCATGCAGGTCAAATTAAACGATTACGGTCTACCTTCCCCAAGTCTACAACTATTTTGTTATTTCAGGACCCAGCAGACCTTTTTTTTATATTATAATATATAGGATCAATCTTTGAGATGAACTTGCTGGCATAATTATGTGCATTACTGTGACAAATTACTATATTATCATATATTACATCCTAAGGTCACCCTTTTTAAATAACTTCCAAATCACCGGGGAATAAAGAATCATTGAGGTTGGAAGAGACCTCTAGAAATCATATAGTCCAATGTCCCTGCTCAAAGCTCATCTAGAGCAGGTTGCTCACAGTTGTGTCTGATCAGGTTTTGACCATCTCCAAGGACGGCCATAACCTCTCTGGGCAACCTGTTCCAGCGTCTGACCACTCTCACAGTATATATAAAGTTTTCTTTTTGTTTAAACTTTCTGTATTTCAGTTTGTGCCCCATTGCCTCTTGTCCTTTCACTGAATACCACTGAGCAGAGTCTGGCTCCATCTTCTTTTCTCCCCTCCATCATGTGTTTCAACACATTTCAGGTTGTTTGTTGGGGGAGAAGGGTTTAAGCACAATAGATACAGATCACTTTCTTCTCCATTCTCCATCTTTCAACACTGACTTCTAACTTAAGTCCTAACTCATTCTGCACTGAGCCTGCAAATGCAAGTTTTCTTAGTCTCCACTGACAAGCCTTTTGAGCATGTAAGAACAGCCATACTTGTTCAGACTACAAATTAATCCGGATCAGTGGCCATTCTAAAAGATTAACATAATGTGAATCAATTTCAGACTGTGGAAAATGAGGAACTAGGGTAAGGGCTTCAACTAAGCCTAAGCCTCACTCTTACTAAGCCACACTCCTGGACCTCGTAGAACTTGCACACAGCCTGATCTCCAAGAACAAATATTCTGAACAGAAGGGTTTTAGAAAGGCAGGTCCCCACGCTGGAGGTGCTCACAGCTTAGCTTCATGCCAGCTGGGTAGGGAGGTCAGGGCAGAAAGATAACCACTTTGTAGCTCACGAGACTCACCATCTGTACTCATCAGCTGCAACACTAAGGAGCTGAACAAGCTATTGGAGAGATTCACAACTGCTGGGGTGTCTTGTCCAACATACAAATTCTGCTGCTGCCCACAAAAGCCAAAAGCCACAATGCCCAGAGCAAGTAAAAGGACCAAGGAGAAACAGGTTTTAGACTGTGGCAAAAAAGATTTGCTTGAAGCAAACACCCAAGGAAAAGTAAAGAACAGGAACAGTCTATTAACTGTGACAAAATAAGCTTTCACTGACTCCTAGAAAAGGTGTCCCTTTCAGGTGGGGGACCTCAGAGGTTACTGAGAGGTTCTTGAACGCAGTTTCCTTCCAGTGAGGAACCGAGAGCAGCAGCTGCATAGGCCATTTGTTATATAGTCAGCTTTGCTGGAACAGATGATTTTAGTAAGAGCCCTTTAAGACAAATCATATCTGTCAATATCATTACATGCTCACACACCTGATGCAATGGGGCCCTGGCTAGCTAATGTCTTTAGACCAAAGGTATTCAACTCATATCAAAAATCCAAATCCCTAAAACGTTTCAGTGTGGATACTGATTATTACACAAATAACTTCAGCATATTCACAATAAGCATACTTTTCTTAGTCTACCTTTCATAGATCCCTTGTGTGTTACCTACAGCTCACTGACACCATCCAGACCTGCGGTCACATACATACAGAGTGGTGTTTTTGTTTTTACCTTTTTTTTTTTTTTTTAAAAACTTCAAATGCAAAATTATCTGGGCATATTGGAAGAATTTAAGACGCTTTGGTCAACCCTCCAGATCAGCCACTATCAGTATCAAACCAGCTGAATACTTCAAAACTCTGTGGATCGTACTGGATCGCTCATAAAAACAAACCTAATCGTTTAGAAAGCATTCATAAAATGGTCTTAAATAACTTAAAAGAAACCATTTTTAACAGAAACAAACAACTTTTGTATAGCAGTTGTGCTAAAACAATTTTAACTTGTCTGAAGCTGTACAAGTCCTTCCACAGAGCTTGGGAGTCCAATGACAAAAAACAAACAAATGCACTACTTTCAAGAGCATAGTTTCTAGTGGCTCTGTAATGGACAGCGCTAATGTGGAGACTGGTACTCAAGTTAGGGCTACACTATAAATCTAGTTTACTGTTTGCAGATGGAGAGAGTTTCAGTATAGATGGTGCCTCACTTATTTGAAAATCCAATCACATTATAATAAATAAATAAGATGACGATGTAAACAGCAACATACCATACTCCTCTCCCATGGCTTCAAGGGGTGTCTTATACAGTTTGCTGAAGAAAGACTCAGGGTGAAGGGCAACAGCTGCTCCAACACAACTTACTGCCAGGGCTTTTACACTGACTCTCACATCCCTATCAGGAACTAAAGCTGGAGAGAGAAAAGAAATCCAATTAATTAATAACTCTGTATGGTATCAATAGTGTAGCCTGGAGAAAAACCATTTTGATTTTGAAGGCAGTTCAAGCAGATCATGTTATCTGAGGCAGTAATTATATATGATATTCAAAAACAAAAATAAACAAAACACAAAAAACACCCAAAACACCTGCCTTTACAGTAGTGCCTTTCCAAAAGTTCTGAATCAGCAGAGCACGTTAACACTGAACAGTTTAAGAAAGGATAAAAAAAAAGGTCTTAAATGCTCACTTCAGTCAAAAACAATAACATACACACCCCTGTGATACAGGCTCCTCAGTGAAAAAAAGATGGATTAAAAAGTATATGCCCAAGAGGCGTTCTGGAAAACCTCTACTGACATCTTATTACTATGCTGATAAGGCAACGATTCCTCTTTTCAGCCACACCAGCCTCCTAGTCTGACATTTGTTTCTACCGCTAGGCTAAAATACTTAATAGATTTCTCAGCAGGACAAAGTGAGAAAACAGCTTTATCACATGCAGATCTGGATTGGTTTTGCTCATTTTAGTGTTTTCAGTTACATATGAAAACCTTGATAAAAATGAGGATAAGCAAGTTTTTGGCAGAAGTTACCCTTTTCCAGTGCTGTCATATTCAAGAGAAATAATGAAAAGCTAACTAGATAGAAACTATTAACAATTTGATTCTGCCAGAATCAGTTCCCTGAGGGTACCAACGGTGGAGGTGTCTTCACTGATTAGGTCAGACAACATAAGTAAGCTTGGAAAAAACATCTGGCTTTCTCATAAATTTAGAGTGCTACTTAGCCACAGAGCAAGGAACTTGAGCCTTGTAACTAGAGCAACTCTAATTTTATAGATAAGTCAACTAAGAAAAGGCTGTATGCAAAACGCTTTTAAATTTGGAGAGGAAAGAAAGAAGTTAGGTTGCTACACCCACATCCTTCAGCACGTAAATGTTTCTTGAAGATGCTACTTTCTATATTCATACCACCAAATCTTTAAGAAATAAGCAAGCAGCTGAAGGAAGTGCAGTTGCATGGAAGAATATTTGCTGCTTCAATGGAAGCCAATGTAAGTCTTCTGTTGAGACAGCCTTTCTGAGAAACCACTGAAGTACAGCTTTATACACTGAAATGACATTGCTGGTCCAAGAGATCTGAATTAAATAAGCAAGGGAAAAACAAAACAAAAAACAAAAACGCCACACATGTGCCCTTCCTAAAAGGGATTACAAATACTGGGGGAAGGGGACAATTTCAGAAGGAAAACGTCCTTATTTTTAAATGAAGACTTTCTGTAGCTTGTGCTATACATCATGGTCAATTTGGACCAAAATCATACAGAGATAACCATGATTTAGTGTGAAAAGTTTCCTTCTCATTATCACACATGAAAAATCCAGTCCAAAAAAGAAAAAAAAAGAAAAAAAAAAGCGAGATCCACACTAACTTATGCAAATGCTATAACATGTTAAAAGAGGAGAAAAACAGCTGAATTTGGGGTTCCAGCTAGGTCTCTGAAAACCTTACATCAACTCACTGCTTTACTACAGCTACAGCATTTAATCTCCAGAGTTATATTTCCCCAAACACAAACAAGCACAACAGTATTTCCTCTACCTGAAGTATACTTAATAAAATTAACACTGAATTAAAACATCAATTGAGTGGTAAAGCTAAAAAAAAAAAAAAAAAAAAAAAAAAAAAGATGCTTTAAATCTCGTTTTAAGTATCAGAGGTTTGGCATTCTAAATATAATCAATTGGTAAAGAATATTAAAACAAACACCTGAGAGGACTATATTCTCCTACACTTTTTAGGAGCTTCTGTAGAATAGACTGCATCTCAGAAAAGTACGTCTTTAGGTATTGATAATTTCATATTGATATTTTTATAGTGGACCAGCTGGATGTCTGACAGTAACTGATTACAAGCAAATATTGGTATCAGGTTGTCTTGCCAGTTTCAAACAATCTATAAACAGTCATGGCCTCACAAAAAAACTTAAAAGGTGTAATAATTCTAAAAGTTCGTCTCTCAAGAGTTTTTGAAACGGTAAATGTAACCAGGTGTTTACCAAGAAAATTACAATAGCACTTTTTTTTTTTTTCCTTTTCAGAAGCCAAGCGGTTCAAAACTGGATTTCCTACAAAATGGCATAAGCGTCTATGCATTTTAAAGTCTCTGTACTCTGTTGTAATCATTTAAACCAGTGGTTGTCATAAAAGAAGCAGCCAGAATTCTTCACTAAAATGAGTTCAAAAATTTGGCAGAATAAATTGATCACGTTTCCAACATTAAACATTGAGACACAGAATTAACCAATGAGCCTCAAACAGAAACTTACCTCCCTTCTCCCCAGTAAGTAGAAAAGAGGCTGACAGAAGTCTGACACAGTGCACTAAAGGCGCAGAATTTCCATCGGTATAGTGACCTATGTCTCCCTTTACTCTGGAGGGCTATTGAAGGCAAATGACAAGTGTTACATAAAAAATATTATTCTTCAATTTGAACAAAAATTATGCACAATAAAATTTGGAAGTACTGCCCAAAGACTAAAACTTTCTATTATAAAATGTGTTAAACACATATTGCAAAAGAAGGCCTTACAGTTTAATGGTTTTGGAAAGTTATCTCCAGTATCAGAATCAGTTTAATTTTAATCACAGAAACTACAAGAGTTCCAGTAGTTTTTCTGAATTACCCAAACTTACTGCTTGTACCTGAAGCAGTTGGATAAACTGCTTTTTGTCACTGAGCAATGACCTTTAGAAGTGCTGTATGAGAGGTAATTCATTCTTAAGTAGCTTCCAAAGAAGCATGGCAACCTTATGCACTTTTAGACTTAGAGTTTCACAGTACGGTAACCTGATTTAACTTTTGCCTGCTGCAAACCTAACTCTCCCTTTGCCCTTGCTCAGCACAAGGTCCAATGCCAAAGTCAAAAAACAAAGAAGAATGACACGAACCTCTCTGCAGGGAAACAGGCTCAGACATTAAGACAACACAACTTCTGAGGAGGTAACCTTATCTTCCCCCTACACAGCTATCAACCAGCACAAAGATATTTCAGATAAACTAAAGTCTCAGCGTACCCTGCTAAGGCACAGACAAGAGTGGACTGGGTTCTCCTCAGCAGTTTTGATACCTTCAGTTTCACATCTTAAGTATGCATTCTGTTTTGCTTTTGTTGGTGGTGCATTCAAGATATCGACACTTGCGCATCTACCTCATCTTAAACAGAATTTCGGCTGCAATTTAGATTTACTATTCAACTTAGTTGTTTTGTCCTGTAATGAAGTATACTATATGTACACGCACTTCTTTCACCTATCACTAATCTACATGAATAAAATTGTAATCTGTTTTTAAACTTAGTTGCTTTAAACGTTAAACCAGACCATTGTGACCACATCTCACCTTATTTTCATGATCACCTGGATCTGCTGCATCTTCTTTTGATGTAAATTTATCTACGCTGCTATCAGAAGGCTGCCTACTATGGCTCATGGTTTTCAGCAAGTGAGGCTGTTGAAGAGCTTTAAAAAAAGGTAACTTATGAAATACCATTTTAGAGGCAAATTGAAAGCACTTTAGTTGAGCTTCATTATGAAAACATGAACAATAAATTAGCAGTGATCTAAACGAATGATTCATTAGAAGTGTTGAAATGTTACTCATTTTACACTTCCATCTGGATATTTGTTTTTCATATCTATTAAGCAAGCTGTCAGTCCTCTGGACGCTACACAGCATCTGTAGCACCTCCCCTGAGGGGGTCATCAATTCTGTATTTTTTAAAATTATTGTTTATCAACATACCAATTGAAGAATTTCTGAAAGACTCTGATGAATCATCTTGGAGAATATTTGCAGCCTCATCTTCCTCATCCTGCAGCTGCCCAATCTGCATTCCAGAATACTGGCTTTCAGTACCCTCCAAAACCTACACAGTGCAAGGACAGGACTTGAAATAATTTAGCTGACCATGCACTATTAAATCTCTATTAAACACGCAGTGTTAATAATCTACAAATAATTCCAAAGAAAAGTGAGCACGATACATATTAGCATACAGCTGCATGCAGACTCTAAAGCAGTTTTCCCTCCTTCTCCAGCATTTGAGCTATTAGGGCCTATGGTTGCATCTGATAGTCTCCCACTTGAATCATGACCCTGGATGCTAAGATCAAGAAGGCTGAAAACCTGGTGCACTGCCTCCTCCCTCAGCTACTTCTGCTCCCTTATTCTAAACATATTTGCCCCCCATCTCAGCAGTTTCTAAACATAATCGTCTATCTCAGTAGCTACAAACCACAACCGATAGCTTCAGTGTCACAACTTGAATTTGTCCCAAAAGGCCTCTCTACCAAACTGTCCCACAACCTTACTTCTCTGGAATACGTAAAGTCAAATTGAGAGCACGCTGTATACAACAAAAAAGTACAAATTAGGTTGAAAATATTTTAATTCCTTCCTTGTACATCAGAGTCCACTAAAACGGACTCTTCTGAAAGAGTGTGAGCCCTAGAATCAATGTATTTTATACAAAATAGGTAAAAGATAATCATAAAAACAATAATCATAATGAAAGAGAATAAAACATGAAACATTTCATTGCAAGATTATCAGAAGATGCAAGATACTTCTTCAGTTATTCCCTGACTTTAGAAGCACCTGGAAATTGTTAATCAAAAAGGCCACATGTGGGTAAAGGGGATGCCACTCAGTTGTCAGTAGAACTGTATTTGTAATTACTGTTGATTAGTAGCATGCAAACTGCCTGACGTACATAACAGGCTGACCAGAATTTTCAAGAGATAAAACTTGGCAACAAATTCCTGCTCCTTTTGGTCCCTACACCGCTTACAGTTTCATGACAGACAAGACAACCCACCGTCACTCCTTCGGTTTGTGAATCTCCATACTTACAAGAGTTTATGCTTGTTATAATTTTAAAACAACCATTTTTAGTAATGATAAAAGACATTTAACTCTTCCAAAGTTACCATCAACAAGCTTAAGTCAAAAGTTTGACATTATTTGAAATAGAAGAAGCCATTCTAAATTTTTGCGCTCTCATTTTCTGCTCTCTCCCAGTAATTAAATTTTTAATGTTTTTATTACAACCTCACAACACATTTGCCTAAGAGAGATTAATTTCTTAAAATAGGTATAGCATATGGTTATTTCAGGCATTTATACATAACTGCCACATTAGTAAATCATGCAACATTTGGCCAGTAGAGGAAATACTCATAAGCTGGAAAACAAAAAAACCAAAACAAAAAAACCAAAAATTAGTTCTGTTGTCAAGTGAGAAAGCACAGGCAGAAGATAACGTGAAATATTAGGTTTCAAAAGTATTCTTATATCATTCCAAACAGAATATTCACCCTTTAACACTTCCATTAGCCCTTCTGTACTAAAAAAAATTATGTAATATATCTATTAAAAAAAACAACACAGGATGTGCTACTAAGGGGAGATATGTATGTAATTGATACTGATATTCTTCCAGTGAGTGAGAAACTTTGGCATTTGCCTTCAAATGATCTACCCATTGAACAGACTGATTATGGTCTTTTTGTTTTTAATGACTGCCGAAGTGAAAGTGTTAAAAGGAGGTCAAGCTCTCCAATAAAGGCATGAGCTGCTGACCTTTCCATTGTTACTAGCTGAGGATGGAAAAGTAGAAGACGAGTAAGTAGATGAATCCAAGTCTGGGCCCTCCATGGAAGAGCTCTGAGACATGTCGGGCCCCTCAGTAGAAGAGGATCCCCCCTCTGCCCGTTGCACACTTACAATTTCAGAACTGTCCGAAGGGGTTACAGCAGAGTCTGGACCTTCTGTAGTAGTCTGAGAGCTATCGCTAATTGGTGAGGAAGCCTGTGTACCATCGTTCAAGTCCATAGTGGGATCCGACTGGACAGCACTGATTTGGCTGGAGCTTCGGCTAAGTACATCATCTTCTTCCCCCTCAGTAGCTGTACTGGTCAAATCACAGCTTGTCAGGTCTACAGAGTCAGACTGCAATGTGTGTTGTGAACGTGGCTGCTCAGTAATGATATCGTGCCCAGTAGGATCAGCAGCTGAACTGACTACTGACCCAGTCGTCGATACACCCGATGAAGAAGCCAGTTCACTGCTTATCTCACCTTTCACAGAAGCTGCAAAACAAAGACATTTATGAGCCAGTAAAGTGTTTACATTTGTGTTTAAAAGGAGTCTATATGAGGAGTTAAAAACTCGACCCCATATTAAGTTATGCCATGCAAAGTTAGCAACTAAGCAGTTAAACTACAGATAGGGAAACAAGCATCTGCAAAACATCTCTTTTAGCACATCTCCTCATTTTTATGCTGTTCCATCTACACCCAGCAGCTCCGTGCCATAACTAAACAAACAAACACAAACCAAACACCACTCTTGTAACTGGGGGTCTAGTTCATTAGGCAGGGTTGACACACATGAGCCTCTGTGGTTTGGGTTTTGTTACCAAACTTTTGAGTGCCCACCTACTCCAAAGTCACCACGAAATTTCAGTTTTATATGTCACGTAGCAGCAATTGTGAATTTGGAGTGAATCCAGAACATAAAGTAACACAGGTTGATTTTACTGCTGGAAGGAGAAACAACTACCTGCAAAAGATGCACTGCTGACATCTGATCGAGTTTCAGAATCATCCTCCAAACCTTCTTCTTCACCAAGAAGTATTTTACCTGAAAAAGTGACATAGCAAAAATACTTACAGTTTTCCAGCATTACAGTCAACTTGAAACGCTTAACATTTGAAGTCAGTTAGATGTGAAAACTATTTTTAAAAAGTTTCTGAATAATTTTTCAAAGCTATGACAGGATACAGAGGGCAAAAGAGAAAAGAATGAAGAAAGCGAGTATCTAGTCCCTCATTATCTGGTCAGGATAGAAACAGACGGCAATGACAAGCAGACACACAGTTAAATAATTTTATTGTAACGGTATGAGAAACTACTTACGACCTTACTCGTTCCAGGTAATTTTATGGACTGCGTTTGAGCCACTGCTAATTTCTTCAAGTATGTCCTAGTACTAAGGACTAGAAGGCTGACGACTAGATGTCTGCCCAAGGGGCTCATAAGGGCATCACACACCATAAATAATTGAATAATCTTTCCCTCTTTAAGGGTATAAAAGCTACCAAAGGCTACTGGCACTTTGAGACCGGAACTCCAAAGATAACAGAATGGAAAACGCTTACGGGAACAGTAGCACAGACTAGAAGCAAGGGACAAGGTGAGTGGGAAAAGATGATGAACTCTGGACAACAGCCATTAAGATCCAGGGACCACTAAGGCAGAAATACCTTTACACAAACTTTTGCCATAGCAAAAATGAGCCACTGATAAGCTAACACAACAATCTCAGAATTCTCTTACTCACAGTTTAATATCTAGTTAAAATAGAAGCAATGGAGAGAGGAAGATATCTGCAAACGTACACTGCCTGGGAGCAAAACAAGGATCCAACTGCACTGAAAGGGCTGTAATTGGGAGAGGATACAGATCAAGTACCGAGGGAGCAACTGAGCCCATCCTTCTGGATCTCACATGTCACTTGCTGAGACAGAGAGATTCATGATCACTGGTTAGAGATGAGCCTGTTTTACACTTAAAAATAAACCTCACTGGTGGTCCAAGGTCTACCACACAAGATATCAATGTTTTGACAATTCTAGGTGAATTCTTTCTTATCTCATTTCTGTCTTTCTAAGTACCGGAAAGCATCAACAGACCTTCATATTCATTTTATCACAATTGCTTTCATACATAGCAAAAACACTGTAGATTTGTTTTCCTCCAGAAAAGCATGCATCTTATGCCATTCAAATCTGTAGGTAAGGCAGAAAAGTAAGCATGACATTTCAATGCACGCTCTATATAAAATAAAGTAGTAATCAGAGAACTACACATTCCCATGAAAGAATGGGTAAACTCCTGCTATGAGTTCCCAATCAAAACCATAAACAACAGTATTTTCCTCTATGTTTTTACCCATTCAGATACATTTCACTGAAATAAAACAGGATATTCTTCTGTTTTCCATAGCTGATCACCTTTAAAAAGCAAGTAAGAAAAGAGGAAGGACACCGAAAAACACTTTATTAATATAGCATATTAGGCTTTCAATGTTTACGTGATTAGATAAAACAAGCCACAAAATAGCTTTTCTTCCTTTTGAATAAATTTCACAACTAAGATGCAGATACAGGCTTTCATTCAGAAAATGAGTTTTCAGCCTTTTCGGCAAAGAATTTTCTGAAGCTGGAACGTAAGTAAACCAACATAGGTTAGCTGTTCAAAGCTGAAGCCTGTCTGAAGCAGAATGACTGAAAGGGCATGGAACGTTTGAGTTCTGAGGTTAGGGTCACCAGTTTCTGTAGATCTGCTTCACTTTAAACTTTTACATATGAAAGAAGTTTCTCCTATGCCTAATAGCAGAAGCCTCCTGTCAGTAAACTGAGAGTAGACTGACTGCAAAACTACTTCAAGCAGGAACTGTGAATAGGCTTGATTCTGCCCTCCATTCTACAACGGAGGGCAGAAAGAAATGAACAACTTGAAATTTAAGATTAAATCTGTACAAAGTACAAAATCCTGATCAGAATGCTTTAAATTAATTTATGTCAATTTTTAGACCACAATACAATTTTCATATAATGATCCTGAAAGAAGGAACCTGATGGTTCGTGTGTTTTACCAGCCAGTGAAAACATTACTGTTTTAACACATACTTTAATTTACACTGTTAATAATACTTCAAGGTTTCATTAAAGACCACTAACACATTCCAAATATCAAAATGTTAATTTTAACATTACACTTTAAAACCATTATGAATTGCTATGCTGAATTGTTACATTCTGTCCCACCTTTGGATATTGCACCAATCCCTTTCTCTTTCCAGAAGACCCTTTCCTTCCTTGTATCATTTCTAAACTAGAAGCTGCCACTGCAGCACTAAGCACTGTTTCATTCAGCACTACCACTATTTCACATTCAAATACATTCTTACAGCAGAAAAGTAAAAGATTGTTTGTACACACAGAAGATAGGAAGATATATTTGGTTAAAAAAAAAAAAAAAAAGACAGGTGCTATAATGGTCTTTAAAGTTTGCATAACCCTACTAAGTCTTACACTATTTTTCTTCGAAGAAGTTTCTTTCAACAAGTGTTGCACCTCTCTGCCTACCATCCTTGTACTGACTGAACTACATTCATGCATTTCACTGCAGTAGCAAGATTTCAGGCACCTAAAACAGATGAGTGATCTGTTACACTCTCGTATCTACAGTGATTCTACTAGTGATGTTTTTTAAGCAAAGTTTAAAAGTATAATTAGATATGACATACTTTTACGCATAAACTGGGAAATGAATACTTTACAGTCTTTTAAAGCCTTACTCATGAATTACCTATTGAAGAAAGAAATCAAAATATATACATTAAGACACAAAATGAGTAGTGTTAGTCATCAAGGACAGAAAAGAAAAATAAAGTCAAAAAACATCATATCACAGCATGCAAACATACACATGCATTAGTGAAAGGAGAGATAAAAAACAGGTTTAATAAAAACAAGAAGGTTAACTGTTTTGAGAGTTACATTCAAGGGTAAATTTTAGCAAAAGGAAGAATGCCCTGTTCAGAGAGATTACTTTTAAATGTGCTGCCTAATAATGAAAATTGGATCAATATTCACCAGCATAATTTTGCCAGTGAACTACAGAAAAAAAATAAGAACGATAGTGCTTTGAATAGTTTCAGCATATCTTGGTTACAAGATCAGAAACCGTGATACAACTCTTTTAAGATTTATATTGATTAAGCTCAGCTGATAACAGGAAGGCATTTGTGAATGAAGACCAGAGTTCAGCAAGACAATGAAGTGTGTGGGGGTGGGAAATCAGAAAGGAATGCAATTAAAAATTTGTTTTTGAAAATAATCACCTTTATGCTTTCTCGCAAGAACAGGGCTGCATGAAGACCCCCCTCCAGCTGCAAATCACAGAAAGTAACATATCAGGGCAAGGACAGAGCTGCTGAAATCATGAAGGAATTCTAATAGCCGCAAACGTGATCAAAAAGGACTATAAAGTCAGGAAGAAATAGTAAACTTGTTCCTTTTGAAGTTCAGTCTTTTTGGATCAGAACTCCCGAGAGGCTGCCATCAAATGACTATTGTTCCATGCAGCTCACACAAAGTTTGTTTTTTAAGAAAAAAAATCCTCTAAATTTCATTGCTATGATTGCTCCTGGCTAATGAATTACCTTCTAATAGCAGCAATATTAGAATGATCCATTAGTTCATTACAGAAGTTCTTATAGCAATCCAATCAGAAATTGATTCTTTTGAAATAGTTAAGTAGCAGTTAAAAGACAAAATTTTTTAAGAGCATGCACTTCACAAACAAAAACACTGAAAGCTGATTTTAGAAGTTATGGATAAACTTAACAGTTATGTTTTAATTTCATGCTGGTTTTGGTATTCAGCAAGGAGCTCTTGGCTAATAGAAATTCCGATCAGATTCAACTTTCTATAAATCAATTTACAGTTGCCAGATATCTGGTAAGAAGAACATTAATTTTCCGAAAAAAAGTCAGTCACCACAGTTAACTTACTCTGCCTAACAAAAAAGGTCTCGAGCATGGGACAAACTGCAACAAATACACTGGAGTTTGCCATTACACAACCTACGCATATCCGCTTAAAGGAAAGAAGAAAAAAGTCTTTTACCGTACCCGGAAAAAAGAGTTTCATTCATCGCTTTATACATTTCATTTTATTCTTCATATTTTTGGCTAGCATTAAGGAACAGAGCCTGCGATGTATGTTCATCTCCAGTTACTAGAATGACCAAAAATATAGCTTACCTATAAGTTCCACTATGCTCCCACTGCGGTTCCTGCTGGCAGATTCATCTCTGGATACACTGACCTGTGCAATGCCCCCAGAAGCGGTCAGGGCGTGCAGAAGTTCAGGTGGTGGCGTTCTAAAGAGCTGCTGTAATAATTCTAAAGCTCCAGTTACAACATTGTGGTCCTGATGCTGAGTGTAATGCAGAGTCAATTCATAAACCTAAAGGACAACAAGTGTCTCTGTAAGCATCTCGGAAGATACTATACACGCTCTCATCTATCACGTTAAATTTCAGCAGTGCATTACACGTGACTGACGTATGCTTTATCTGCATCATCCTTTCCCAAGCGGAAAATGTCATTTAACTGTAGTCATTTAACTGCTTTTTTGGTAGAAGTCTCCTCATTATTCTTTTTGTTTATTGTTATAAAGAAGAACAGGATCAAAGAATGTGGTGAGGTTTACATAGTTCTTTAGTTCTTCTCACCTAGCACATACCACTTCCATGGTATTTCTGATTATTAAAATTATTTATCAAGAATTCTGATCACTGGACAAAATGTCAATTAACAGGAGGAAGAGGACTTTGAGAAATGAATTCACCATACCCAACACCAAACTAATGCTGTATCATATCATATGCAAGGATTCTTTTTTTTTTTTTCCTCCCCTTTTTTCAAAGAGTACTCTTCAGGTTAGCATTACTATTCATTTTTTACCTGTATAAGCTGTTCCGGTGAAGGTGAAATCTCTGTCTCCTTTCTTGTTACACCAAAGCTGCCTTTCAGGCTGGTATCCTTTACTTGTTGTTGCAACAAAGGTATGAGATATCTTAGTGTAAGCAACACACCAAGAATTAAAAGAGTAGGAGGATCATCATCTACGGGAACCAACAAGCCTGGAGGTAGTGGGGGAGGAAGGGGGGGCAGGAGGAGAAAAGTCAAACCACTTATTGATAATGGCCAATTTCAACACAAGAAGTTATTTGATGTAGTTCACATAACTGTTTCAAAAAAAAGAAAAGAAAAGAAAGAAAAACAAACCTTGAAGATATGTTGCTTAATACACACGACAAGGATCTAAGTAACAGGAGAGAACGGCAAAAGCACCCTGTCCTGTCTCCTCTGTTCCCTACCTCTCTTTACCCAATAAAGATACACGAAATTTCCTTTTCATAATCCCTGCTACTTCAACAAGTGATCTAGACTTCCTTGCTCCCGATTCTCCCCCTCCTCTCTTCCCTTGGCAAGAGAATTGAGGCTACGCACATCATCTCCTCCCCGCCTTGTTACTACTATCTTAGTGAATGACATTGATACTCTTGCCTCCTCCCTGAAATATTGGAAATCTTGTCAACCTACCCACCTGTTTATCACAGGGAATAAAACCCAAAATATATTAAGAACAACTATAAGTTATGTAACAAACCACAACACTAACTGAAAAAAACAGAATCGGTACACGAAGGTCCTGCTAGTGCTATTGTATTGTCCAAACCCAGTACCACTGCCAGGACTTTATAAAAATATTACCTTTGAAGCAGAAAAGTGTGGTGTGCGTACACAGAAGGGAAGAGTGAGCAGGAGTACACTGTCAAGTCACATAGAGTGAGGAAAAATCACTAAATGACAGCTGTATTTTTTACCCATTCTGAAAAGAAATAAGGCTCAGAGGATCATGCTTTATGCATCTGCCTGTCTGCCCTCCATACCTCTCATTTTCTAATATAGTCTATATATGAAAGAATCCTTTATCAGTGCCAGAACCGAGGCAAAAGTTTCCATTGAAATTAGTAGTGTCTCGTCATCCGTTCCACAACTCCCCAAAGACTGTGCAAACTTCCCAGCCAGAGGAATATGGAAGCAATTACCTCAGAGTCATGTGCTTTTAAATCAAGAAATTCCACTTTTGATGTCAGTGTTACCTTTTCAACAAGATGTCTACAGGGCACCTTCTAAAGAAGGCTACATGGTATATGTTAGTGACAGACATTGAGAATAGCACTTATATCCTCCACCTCAATGCAAGTCTTCAAGACTCTTGAGGAACTGTAGGGATTCTGGAATAAGTTACTCATCTTCCAATATACTGCTTGCTTCCTCAACTTTGGCTGTTTCTTTTCAACGCTACTGAATCAATACTTTAGCACACAGAGATACAGATAGCTTTAGTACCTTAGCTTCACATAACTTCACACAAAAAAGAGAAAGCATTAGCAATATTTAACCTGTAGTCAGTACCTTTGCCTTGCCTGAAAACCGCTCACATATGAAAAGTCTTGCATGAGCAGTGATTTTATGTTACTTATACCTTAAGCAAATTTAAATTTTTCCCCTGAATCTTACCTAAAAGTACATTCAGTAACCAGGCATAGAAATATTGCATTCTTCGAGAATGTTGACAGATGCTTACTGCTGATCCTGCTGCCGTTCGACGTATAGTTGGGGAACTGGATTTAAGATTAGCTACGAAAGCCTTCAACAAAACCTGAAAACAAAGATATCTTACTTTTTATAAGAAAAGCAGACAGAAGTGAATTAAGAAGTCAGCAAATGTCTTTCTCATCCATTCAAAACACTAAGTAATGTACATCATGCAAGAGCAACTTTTGTCTTAATTCACACATGCAGCTATAACATTGCTTTCTTTAATATCTGATTAACGGTACTGACAGGTTACTGCGCTTTGATACATAACAGGAAGCATTAATAGGTTAAAGAAAGATACCTTAATCTCATTGTCATTTGCAAAATTGCCAAACGCTGCCATGATTTTTGGTATCGCCGCAGCTAGTGTCTCTTGTACTGATTCTTCAGGCCTCTTACTTATTCGTGTTAGACAGGGCAATAGGTTCACCAGGTAGGGCCTAGGTATGGCAACAGAGAAAGACTAATTTGAGATCAGAACAACTGCATCTGTCCAAATCACATAAGCTATTATTAATTCATGCTCATATTCTGCAGTAATACTACAGAATGTAATATACACACAATACCTACATACAGATGTGGAAAATCGAGATAATATCCTTCTGAATACAAATTGCAGAAATTTAGATAGAAGAAATTAAAGAGAAAAATACGCATTTAGAAGATTACAAGTCATTGTTTTCACAAGCTTTTTTTTGCCCTTCCCCCTAAGAGTCAAGTACAGCAGAATTAAAATTCTGCTACAGAAAACTAATTAATGCAAAGCTTGAGAACAATAACATCTAGATTTTGCTTGATATATCTGAGGAAGTTTGTTACCAGGATAAGTTTACCTGCACTTTTGTGGCCGAACCAGATGGGCAAGCTCAGCAAATCTCCAGAGTGCAGCACGTAGACTTCGGGAAGCACCATTCTATAGAAAGCATACAACTGTTTCATTTCAGAAAGCAAAGACTACTCCCTAGAAAATATCTATAACTGTTTAAATTTTATATTTATTTTATTTAGATACAAATGTAAGGTGCCTGTAAGCCACAAATTTCATTTACCCAAAAGGAAGTCAAGTCAGCTCCACGGCTGCCTTCATTTTTCTAGTTGCTATCAGGAATTTTCTAAAGTGACCCAAAATGGGTAACAAGGGGTTGCAAGCAAGAGAAGGAAGTGTCTGACCTCTGCACTCCGCTGAAATCAGCTTAAAATACCACAGAGAAAGTGGTATCCAACAAAAAAAGACTGATGATAACAAGAGCATAAGACAATCACAGGAACATTTGCATAGATGTAAACATAGCATAAAGTTGATAGCAATGGAGAGAGGTAAATAATCTTCAGCTCCCAAGAACCCCCAGAGATTCCATGCAGTTATTCATATCACTTTATAACAGCTTGCATTCTGAAGTTTAATAGCAATTTGTCTTTATTAACAACTTACCCTGATTTCCAGGGCGTTCTACATTTTCAACAAATACTAAGGAGCTATAATATATCCTCCAACACTAGGTCTAAACAAGTTCTGGCTCAAATCAGAAACACAACTGTTCTAATCATCCTGCTTGGGAAAATTAGATATCTAACTTAGTTTGAACCTAACCAAAACACGTCTCAAATCAATACCTCTGAGGACAGAACTGAAGTGTTTAAAAATCTATACTTTTTCTTTTTTTTTTTTAAACTAGTATATCAAAGGTTCGTGGCCTCATAAGAACGATAAGTAATAAAAAATTGCATCTGAAATACAAAACGTGCATTTTTCAACTTCAGAGCCATACAATAGATTCTGGTATGGCTCCCAAAGTGATTCACAAACCAAATGCAGTCTGCTGTGTGCTTTTGTTATACCTAAGACCTCTCTCTTTCACCTACCCCAAGTCAAGTACCCTCAAGAAGCACACAGCACCTGAACAGCCAAGCATCTCCTCCTGCATCTGCTCATAACATCCAAAAAGGACAAGACAATAGGGATTGCCATCAGAGACAGTGTGAGTGAGCAGGTAAGAGCCAAATAACCCCATCCTCCAAGGTTTCTTGCTGGAAATGAAAATGGTGCTATTCACACCAAACATCCATACATTTTCTGCCAGATGAGCTTTCAGAGGTGGTAAAAATCCAACAAGGCGGCCAATAGTGAGGAACTGGGTAGAATAATATGTTGAACAGTAACAGATCTTACCAAAGTGAAAATTTGACCTTGACATTAAAAACACATACACTATTTACACTAATGCCACATTTCAACATACTAAAACATTTATTAATTGTCACATTCAAAAGGATGTGAAAGAAAGCTAAACTCACCTTTTTAATTTCTTTATACAGTTCTAATTGCAACCTAGGAAGATTTGAATCCATCAAAGCCTGTAATAAAATACATTGGTACTTTAGAGTGCCTCCGTTCTGAAACGGCATATTCTCAATGTTACACTTGCAATAACACAGCTTTAAAAAAGTATGGGACTATGTAACCCCTATATATGACCTATAAGAAGGAAAGTATTAGATATAACACAAGGTGAATACTGAAAGGGATACCTTTATCTTCTACACAAAGACAAAACTGAAAAAGCATACAATTCCACAAACTCTCATAGATATTTTCAGGTAACACTGACTACAGCACTCGTTCAGTCTGCCTAGGAACGGCCATACGGTATCGGACTACAGGTACAGGCAGCTTAATGTGCTTTCTGGCAACAGCCAGAGACTCATCATGAAATGAATATTAAATCACAATAACACCACTTACAGGCAATAAATGAATTTGCCCTACTATACATCCCCAGCTTCTAGCAGCCTACTGTTTAGGTATTTCAAAAACTGAGGCTGTATTTGCACCGTTACCTTTATTAGCCCTTGAAAAAAATCCTTCTTCTATGAGTTAGTCTATTTTCTGCATCCTGTTATTCCTGCCTGGTGTGGTGGACACTAGAAGTCTGCGTTCCACAACCGAATCAAGCTCCGTGCAAAAGAGTATACATTTCAGTTGATTCTAAATCTGTAGCTTAATTAAGAGTTAGGGTACATGAAATGAAAGTCTGCATCAAGAGGTAATAATTTTCTGTTCATTTCAATGCGATCGCTCTCCCTCTTTCAAAGGGGGGAAAAATGAAAACGGTCCTGTTATATATCATCTTTTCTGACAAAATATTTTCTATACATATGACTACCCTTACTCTTCCACTTTTTTCCTACATAGCACATACTACTGCTTATGAACATTTCCACCACCCCAAGTGGAATAAGAACTTCATGCAACGTGCAAGTGCACACACTACAGATTTACAGTGTAGCATAACATCGTTTCGTAATTCATCCTTCACGCCTTGCCTACAAACTATTTTCTATCTCTCTTTTTGAGCATCGGCTATTAAGTTCACATCTTCATAGGATTACCCACGATGACAACAAAATCTTATGCAGCATATGCTAACGTAGAGCCCAAAACTGCATAAGCACAGTCGATGAAGTAACTTGGGCTCCTCCAGAGAATTCCTCTATGGTAAATTTGTATGCTCAAGACCCTCATTTCCCCCCCACCCCCTGCATTTTACCAGGCAGTTTAATAAAAAGATTAATTACCTTCCCCAGAAAATCTTACCTGGCTTACAAGCTTACGTTATCGTTCACATCACAACTATTAACTGTAGGTGCTAGACTACACTAGATGGGAATTAATCTCACTTACCCTATGAAAACTCAATTTATATGAGAAGTTTACTAGCGCTGCATGTAAGGATATCAAGCAACCCAAAAAAAAGCACCAGCTGCAATTTGGCTTCCTTACATCACACACAACCACGGCAACTCTTTTTACAAATGTATATATATATTTTTTAATTAGGCTAGAATCTAAACATTCATCCCAACCAGAAAAAATTGTAAGTACAGTCAACTCTAAATTATTACATTTAATAAAACTGCATTACTGAGATCAACTACACTACCATTGGGGCTAACATTCCCCACAGTATCATTAGCACAGACATAGTACTACAAGTTTGTAGGTCAGCTTCAGAAACAATTTAACATAACACCTCGCCTACAAACATCTGAGGACATACTTTTATTTAAAAGGAGGTGGGGGGGGGTGGAATTGTATCACCAGAGCTATTTAAACTTTGAGTCAGTTACACTGTCTACGAAGCTCTGACAGGTAAGAGGAGCGATATTTAAAGATGACCTACAGAGGTTTATCTGAATGTATTTGCTGCTTCAGTTTATAGCCTTGTTCACACAAAAGTGTTAGTGCTTTAATTCCACTAACCAGCATAATCTCCAGACAGACAGTTATACAAGCAAAGCTTATTTCCATATTCTTATATCTAAAGAGAAAAAACATAAAGCATCTTTCTAGCAACAGAATTAGTCCAGTTCAGCTTTTTTTAATACCTCAGATATTTTAGAAGGGGAAAGAGCTTAATGCTGACTAATATGCAAGTTGAGGGCCTGACCCTCCTGTTCCATTTGTCACAAGCATGGGACTTGCATGATCAAAAATAAAACTGTACATCTTTTTGTTTCAGCATTTACACATCAGGCAGTGTCTTGGTTAAAGACTAAATTGCTTCCACACAGCATAAAACAGAAACAGAGTACAGATTATAATTAGCTTAGATTACAGTCAATGACTAATATATCGATGTGGCTGGACTATCATAACCACAATTTCACAGTTGTGACCAAATGGCGACTGAAAGAAGGCTGTCATTTAAAATCCTCTTAATCTTTAAAACAAAATAAACTATCGTATCAAGATCTGAAAAAAAGTTAAAGCTCCTCAGCTTACATAGAAACGTGCCAGAAGGCAACAACAATAAATAAATAGATTAGTGGCCTAATTAACTTTGTAGTATTATGTAACTGAGGTTTTTAGGTAATCAAAGTGGTTAACTTCACATCAAGCCTACAGAGGAGTTTGGTGGAAAGAAGGAAAATCTAAGTAAGTTAGTATTCCTTAAGTCTGTTTCAGGACATCGTGAAAAACAAATGAACAGTTACATAATGGTGTACACATTTCACAGAGCGCTAAACTCCTACAAATGGAAAAATATTTAAATCAGAATGAATAAAAACAAAGTAGGGGAACAGAGTAAAACCAAAAAATATTGTCACTTCCCATTCCCTTCCATTAGGGGATAACACTACATAATTAGCAACGCTTCACCACAAAGTTAGTAAATGACTAAAGAAAAAATAGACCAGAAGTACAGAAAAGAAGTTAAAATATCTTGATCTGACTAAATTAGTAAAAGTGTCTCCTTAGAAGACATACAGAATTCCGTGAAAAAGCTTATTTGACCTCTCACCCACATTAAGAGAAATTATTAAGAAAGAAAAGCAATGAAAAGAACATCAGCTTGACTTTATACAGGACGCCGCATCCAGAAGAGGTCAAACCTGGTAATGCAATACATAAAGTTCTTACTTTAATAACTTTATTAAGGCATTCATCAGCAACCATCCGGACATCAGATTCTGCATCCTCGCTGCAGAGGAGGAAGAGTTCCATAGCAATCCCCAGCAGTTTCTGAAATTCTGGAGAATTTCTAAAGAAGCAAGCATTAGAATATTAGAGCGCGCACTATGAAAAGTGAACATCAGTGCTAGGGGGAGGAAGGGTTCATAATCCAATCACACATACACTGTACAAAATTATAACAAAGAAGAAAAGGTTCAGTGGATAAGGCACTACAGCAGGAGTGGGGAGATCTAAACCTTTTGCCCTCTCCAATTACCCTACATAACCTGGCAAGCTATTTGACCTCTGGGTCTCAGTTTCACTGAGGTAGAAGGGCAATGCCTACTCTATCAATGCTTAAAGAAAATTACTTCCTAGATTTGAGCTGATTTAAAAGAAAAAAAAAAACACACACTTTTAAATTTGAGTTTTCAGCACAAGCTTACCAATTTAAAAATTAGCAATTATCAGGAAGCCTCCAAATAGCTAATACCCCAAAACAACTATTCATATTAACACAATGAGTTGCAGACAAACATCGTCTTACCTTAGAGACTGAGCAACTATGTTTTCACATATTGTCAGGCAGTGATTCACTCGATCTTTCTTGGTAGTTGAAAGTTCTTTCTTTCTGAAAGAAGAACACAGTGCTATCTGAGATAAGATTCAAAAGCGAGTGGTAACTATTTAAGTATACTTACCAGAGTAGTGTCTAACGATTGTACAACTTCCAGCTATTATATAAACAACTGTGTATCAACTATCCCTAGACCCAGGATCTCATATACTAGAACTGCTAAGAGCATGCACATCAGAGCAGACAGGCACAAAAACAAAGGGAAGGGTATAGACCTAGAAAAAGGATGAACAAGAAATGTCATATTAATTCCATAACTTTCACTGGGAAAATATTTGGGAATCAAAACTGAAGAATGAAGAGGAGCAGAGGGAAAGGGAAGAAAGTCTCGAACAGACACAGAGAGAAACTGAAATAAAGACACTGATAAAAAAGGTGTAGAAAGGAAGCAACGGCAACAAGCACTGAAGACTCAAAAATATCACTTTTAAAAGACCTCCCTCACAAATTGCATCACCTTAGCCTTGTTTTGGGTCAATAAGAAAATCAACCATCCTTTATCTGCACTGGAAAGGATGTTGAGGCAATCCTACCATATGTCACATTCCCCCAGATGGTTTTGGGCTTTAAAAAAATAGCAAAGCTCTAGCACAGTCTATGCATGTCAAGAACAATGTCCCTATAGCAACACTTGTATAGTCCAGGCAAGGTCAAGCTTAGCCAGCTTGCGGTGAACAGGGGTAAAAGGGAAGAGAAGAGGATTCCAAAGAGCCAAAGAACGGTTGCAAAGACAGGCTTAAGCATTTTTATTGTTCCAATGGGATTTTAATAGCAGGCCAGTCAGGTATCTACTTGCTTCACCAATGTCAGAACCTTGAACTCTAACTCTGGAGGGAGGGAGAACGAGAGAGAGAGAGAATGGCAGTGAAACAGTTGCTGGAAAAAAAAAAAAAAAAGGTGCAGAACTGCTCTCCTTCAAGCATAAATGCATGTTAGATGGACAGAATGACTTAGAATTTGCTTCTTCCCCCTCAAGAAAATTAACAGTAAAATTACAAATGGGACAATTGTGACTATTAACGTAAGAGAACAACAAGAGACGTTTTCTGCTCAACAGTATAGTAATGCTATTTGCAGTACAGCATGACCAGAGAGCTCTTCTAGTAAGTGCTCCACAAAAAAAGTTTGGTATCGCTGTTCCAAAACTCCGTAAGTCCCTGAAAAGTTTTCAGTTCAAGGTTTGATATAGGAGCAAGGCATTTCACAACAAGCCAAGTGCTATCTGAAGGTCTGAAGTCTATCACCTTGACTTGCATGTACTTTTCATTAATGCTAACTGAACGAGATGACCACTGTCCCCAGATTTTCTCATCAGTTTAGCATCAGCAACACAAAACAAACTGAACGACAGACTATCACAAACATCTAAGACACCACAAGAATGAAAGTCAAGACATTCATGACGTCATTTAGGTTACAAATTTAGTGAGTACATCTCCAGAATCTCTCTCATAGCGGACAAGTCTTCCAGAATTTACTGTCAGTACCTTACCCATTTTTTTCTGACATTAAAAGTTTTGTCTGATCACACTGAACAGAAGCCTGTGCCCTTGCATTCTTGTAACTGTATGGGACAGTGTAGATGAAATGGAGCTCCCTCTCCCACTTTCTTTTAAGGGCACCTTCTCACAACCCTATTCTAATACTGATGTCCAGGACATTTCCTGCTGAATGGTTACCTCTGCTGAACACCTATCAAGAGGGTGACAAAATATTCCCAAGTAGGTCTCTACAATGCTGAAAATGAAAAACTTGAGAACTGGGGGGAGGCAGCACACACAGTATGTTCCTCCCAAGAGGCAAAATGTTGTCCAGAATAATACCGATAGCAGCATCCACAATTCTAACCCCAGTCTAAACAAATGCAGGAAAGGACACAATTTTTCCCAGAATGCAAGGATTTTCTCACCCCTGAACATGCAAAGGGCACTATGATTGGACAGAGGGGTGTAACATAACAATATGGGCCATAAAGCCCTTTTCTCAAAGACCCTTCAACACAGAACACTCCTTAAAGAGCCCCTTATGGTAGCTGACATAGGGGTTCTTCACTCAAGGCTACTGAGTGGTAATTTCATGCTATTAAACGGCAAAGCTACAATGGGTTGAGAGTAATCAAAAAGTTCCAGGAAAGCAGCTTCTGAACTATGTGGTCATGACTCAAGGCGGCGCTGCAAGCCTCACAAAAACATCTGGACTGTGATTTGGGCTCATGAGCCTAACTGAGGTGCTGAATACAACCACAGAGGTTTGGGAATCAGTCTTCAGTCTGGTCCAACACCACCAATGACACATCAGCAGATGCATTTTCTTAACCCCTTAGCTAAAGAATAATATTAAAAATGCAGCAGCCCAGATCACTGACACTCCATAGGACTTGAAGTGGCCCTTTTGACTAACAGCTAAAGGAACACTTGTCCAGAAGACCCACAAAGAGAAAGAAGCTTTATGGATAAGAATGCATTTTTAAAAGAAGTCAGGTATATAGGAAAAGAAATTAAAAAAAAAATCTAATTTCTAGTTTATAAAAAGTCAGCTGTCAAAAAAACCACAAGTCCCATTCATGGCTTTAGGCAAGCCAAAATACAGCACAAGATGCTACCGCTGAAATAAGCGGATCAAAACAAGAAATTTAATTTACAGTGGCCTCAAATGATGGCCATGCTCTTCTTCAAGATGCATTCTCAACCTGACTGAACCAGCATGTTCAAGCCCTTCCTGCTTATTATCACATTTTCTATGAAAATGAATATGAGGAATGGCCTGATGCTTCAAAAATTTAATAAAATGCTAACAAGCTAGCAAACTTACAGTGAAGTTTGCATAATACAGCATTTAGACATTTCCTTTGGTAACAGAACATAGAATTTTGAATCTATCCCAAGAGACGTCAACTACTACTCAAGCTGTTAAAAAGAAAAAAAATCTTTAAAGCGACCATTCAAAAAGTTACAGTTTAACACTCAGATTCAATTAACAGTATAAAGTCCAGTAAAATTTTTAAGAGGGTAAAAAAAAAACAAAAAAAACCACACCATGCAAGAGATTTCTTCCTCTAGTAGGGCTGTAAATCTAAAAGCATTGCAAAGCACCATATGGAAAGCTTTTAATTTGCAAAACTTTTAATTGTTCACTTTATCATGATATGAACTCCTATAAGCCTTTATACCCTATTCTTCCAAAAAAGGAACTGAAGAAAGTGAATGAGATAGGTTCACAAATACTACAGCTAAATTTTATTTCGTTATACACAGTGTCACCTACTCTCAACTCTGATGAAACAGAATCACTCGAAGGAAAGCAGTTGTTTTAAATAATTAACCAGTAACAATAGCAGAGCTAAACTACACACCCAAAGGTACCTCTGCTGCATCTGTATCGTAACAAAGAGGCCTCACACATACAGAAAGCCCTCTTTTTTGTTCTCAAGTGAAAATTAATCATTTGTATTTTTAACATTTAGTTTGATTTTCTAACAGATCTAAAATAGTCAAAATGTGTTTCAAAATAAGAAATTGGAAAATGAACAAAACAGCCTGGAGTAACATTAACATAGTTAACACAACATTAAGGACCAACAGTAATTAACCAATATACGTTTAAAAATTTTGAAGAACTAAACTGTAAGAATTCTAACAGCTTCAACATATTGCTTTAATAATATTATAGTTTATGAAATAAGTTATTTCTTTTAAGTACCCTTGTCATGTTTCTTCCAATAGATTGGAAGTTAGGGGGGAAGTTAAAAGTGTTCGCTATGAACATTTCATATTTTCTCCCAGGAATTCCCTCATCTCATCCAGAAAACTTTTCCCTTTTAAAGTTTAAATAATAGTCTGGAATAAAAATATTTTTCCATTACACGTAGGACAGCATTTTGTTTACATCCGCTTCAGTGTTCTTCCTTAAAGAGGATCGCTTCTTTGGCCTGTGTTCTCCTTTCTCCTCTGCCCCCAAACACAAAGCATAGAAGGAAAAAATAACGAACATAATTTCTTTTGGCTGATACATGACAAAAATTCTAATTTTAATTGAAAATCACCTTTCATCCTCAAATAATCTGGAAAATCTTGTGAGTATATTTAAATGTCAAATTTCCTTAACTAGAAAGGCATTTAAACACCATTAAACAAGAGTTTAACACTCGATAAACAAAAAGCTGTTGAAGACAAAAGATGAGAAACTCATACCCAAAAATAAGCAACTGGCAGAATATGGGCAACTAACCTGAATTTGGCAAAAACACACGATGACTCTCTCTATTAGCTCTTGGGAAAGCACCACAGAACCTTTAACAGCACTTTCAGATCACCTCTTAAAAAAATTTTCTAAAATATCCAAGTGATTTCGCAACTTAAGGGTCATTGATGTGAACAGGCATCTAAGAAAAAACAATAAATCACTTCAAGTTTTACAAAAATATTACCTTGCAGTGCCCACATCTGTTTCTAGCACCATTTTAAATACATATTCAACCTAATAATAGAATTTATTGATTCCAGGCACATTTGAACTTGCCCAGGAGCTCATTATCTCAGATACAAAACACAATAAAATCGCTGAGACTGCTTTCAGAATAAAGTTCTTTAAAAATAAAACATAGCCCCAAACAAGGCAAGCAGTAGCATGCAGTGCTACTCATACTGGCACAGGTCAATCTCTTATGAAGATTTCTGTAAACAAACAGTTCACCTAACATCAAATTTATGTTTGAAATGAGTAACTCAAGCTTTCTATTTTTTAATGTGAAAACTAAGTAGTAATGCATACAGTGCACAGGTTACTATTTAAACCGAAAGAACAGATACTAGAGGTGAAAACTCACTAACATTCACTATCAATGAAGGGAAAGAAGAAAAAGCATTGAACTGGGTTGGCAGTACTGTCCTTCATCTGCCATTTTCTAAGTCAGCTTCCAAGAAGCCAGCTTTTGAAGGAAAAAGAAAAGGCTGAAGACAAACACCTAGTATGTATCACATGCATGCACAGATTTTCTGTGTCAGTAGAGAGAGGAGGATAACAGAACATAAGTTCTGTCTCAAGATACACAAAATATTGATTTTAAAAAGCGCTATGCAAAACCATTATAAAGTCTTTAGGCAAAAAATCACTGATGACTGTATTGGGGGGGGGGGGGGAAGGGCAGCAGCAACACCGTCACAGGTTTCTTAGAAGAGAGCTGAAATTGCAAGCCATTCATTCCAGTTCCACGGACAACAGAAGGCAGAAGATATTAGAAGCAGCATGTAGCTACAGAAGAGCCTCATCTCACAGGCAGAGCAGTTTAATCTTCTGCTAGCTTCTACATACAATATCTAACCAAAGATTAACAAGCAATATAAGAAAACCAGCAAACCCAGAGAATTTTGCACTTGAAGACCTAGAACAGCTGGTTAACAAGAGCTCCAGCTCACTGATGTTGCTTTTTACAAAGCCTTGGAATTAAGGAATTTTAAAAGGACTGTAAAAGCACTAATGCTGACCCAGCATTAAGAGAAAGAATCAAGCCAAACAGCTTGACATCAGTCCTGAGGAAAGTAATAGGGGAAAAAAAAACCCAAAGATGATGCTATTCATGAAGAACAGAAAACGAAGAACAGATGATGCTATTAATGAAGAACAGCTGGTCAAGAAATAAGTGAAATACAATAAAGCCCCAATATGAGGGACGCTTTTTAAAAAGTGTGTTAGTACATTCAACAACACATAGTCAAATAGACTAGAAGACCATACCCTAGAAATGGTAATTCCAAAAACTGTCTAGGAATCACCACTGACAAGAAACTCAGTGGGAATTATCCATGTTCATCAGGTCCTCAATTAAGCTGGGGAGTAACAAGCAGAAGCAGGAAACTGATGATAACAATATACATAACACTGATAAAACCAGTCTATGACTGCAGCTGCAGTCAATCAAAAAACTCTAGCAAAAACTGGTCAAGTACAGAAAAATAAGTAGTATTTGGAGAGTTCTTTGGTTCTTGCAGAATCTTTTGCTGCAAAACTAATGGCTAGAACCAAGTGTCAAAAAAAAGTCAAATTGGAAACAGAACATTTAGAACAATTACCAGTAATTAACTATTAGATCAATTTAATAAGAGAAAGGTGAATTCTTTACCTTTGGAATAATCAAATCAAAGCTGGATATTCTTCCAGAAGAAACATTAGCAAGTCATTCTACTCAGCTCACTGACAATGAGCTGACAGTAGAAGATAAGATGCGGTCTAACAGTTCATCTGCTCTTCAGTTTCTCTGAATTTTTACATCATATTAATCAAAATGTAAGTTAGTGGGATCTTCGTATTCAAACCCCCCTCAGTTTAAGGGTCTGAAGTTAAAAAAAAAAAAATAGATACGGGAGAAAATAAGGTGCCTCAGCAGAAGTGTGTAGAAGCAAAATAATGACAGAGAGCTCAACCTGTTTTCATAGAAAAGAGCAAGAGGAACTAGAGAGGAGGCCAGAAATTGACTTGTGTCTATAATGCATAAAAGTGTACCACACGTCTTCTGCAGATTAAAACCTCTCAAAATAGAAAAAGCTCTTACCTCCCTGACAAAAGCTTGAATTCAATTACTATTTTAATAATAAAGCTAGGATATTCGTTTTATCAAGACCACAAAAGTCATTTATCTTACAAGAATAAAATGAAAAAAAAAAACTTCAAAACATTGGTGCAAACAATTATGTTTTACTGTACTCCAGTTTCTCTGTGATGTTATAACATTTCATAGCATCAGTCAAAGAGCCCTTAGCAGGACTCATTCACTAACCAGATACAGAATGCTCAGTTTTTACCAGCAATATTTTTCAAAGGTAGTTTTTGCCTATTCTAATAGGAAAGTGTTTTGTGTGGAGGTTTTGTTTGTTTGTTTTTAATCTTGTAGAGGTAATATTATGTTGTTAAAATTTAAGGTAGCTTATTTTGAAATAAGAAAAAGAGTAGAGATCAGCAGCGATCTTACTTTCATGGTAGCCAAAAGACATTGCTACTGCAATAGAGGGTATACATCCCAAGCATCTCTTTCACATGGATTTTCATTGAAATACTCCCTATTTAACAATAGGCTGTCCTCAAGTTTACATTCCCGCAAGCTCTTTCCATCCTCTTCGTGTTTGCATCTTTTTAATTGCAGCTTCTTAAGCACTTGAAAACATAAAATTTCAAGCCTGCACTTCCTAGACATCTTTTTAACTGCAATCCATTTTACTGTTTGAACTTAAAAACAAAAACAACAAAAAAACCTCTGCCCACTTACGTGTACCACATAGCAATACTGTCTAATAAATTCTGTAATAATGAGATTACTCTTCAACTGAAGGAATGTCAGCCTGTCATCTAGTTTAGGCAACAAGGCAACTCCAATCTAACAGACAGCGTTAAATGTCTATTTAACGAAACAATTGAAGAGTAAACTATTAGCACTTTGCCTATGACATTCACCAATTCATTTGTTCTCTCATTATCGACTGAGAGAGTGACACTCCTTTTTACAGCAGTACACGGATAAGAGATAGGAAGTTACCATACAGAACAACAAAAGATTTAAGTGCGACTTATACACAACCACAATTAAGACAATCATTTCTCCCAGGAAGGTAAGGAAAACGCATTGTCATTTTTCCTTTCAAGTCCATTACCACAAAACACAGACAGAAGTGTGAATTACATTCAAGATGTCACCTGGTATTTAACCAGAAGTTTGGGAAACTTCTTCAGCAAAGACTGCCACAAGGTCCTTTCACAGGCTTTGGTGAGGCTTAGTGCTATTACTGAATTTGTATAGTTCCTGGAGGCATGCAACACTATCAGCTTTCTGAAAATATGCAGTCTATTTTTAAACACAAAGCATAGTCAGCAAGAACAATTACAAACCTTGGTTTTTAATGGTTTGAGTATACCAGGCCTAAATTCAGAACCTCAAACCAGAAGCATTACATCCCCTCACTGAGCATCACATCCCCTCACTGAGCATCACAAATAATTAACAAGCCTTTCTTTAAGAACATGATCTATCTTACCGATAACTTTTTAGATAGATTTTTTTTCCCCACTCCATATAAGAAAGATTGGAAATAGATGTCCACCTACCATGTCACATGAAGTACTAGCACACACACAAAAAAAAAAAGCACCTCATAGAGCAATAAGTCCCTGCGAAACAGAAAGACATCTAAAAAGAACTGGCTCACAAAGGAGGGATGAGCCAACTTTTTCATCCGTTATGCCCTGAAAGTGTGAAAACGCACTGAGATTGTTTGAGACAACACTCTCCAAACAGTATGAACCATGATAATTTAGTTGGCAAACATATCAGAGTGTACTGTGGGAGCAGGTGGCTAAGAGCCCAGCTCCACTGCTTATCATCGTCTGCCAAAACACTCAAACTGCCAATTTAGAACTTACCTGCTCCTCAGCCCTTCTGCTTCTCCTCTTTCACTGATATCTGGAGCAAAAACAATAATGTGACTCACGTATTTATCTAGTAAAAATCTCAGTGCTTTTTCACCTGTTCAATAAAGTTTATTTTTAGAGAACGCTAATGTAGCGGGCAGCACTCTGGTACTGAACAGCTTCGTGCCTTTGTCCTCCAATAAAGCACTAGGATGGGACACCAGAACATCACACGGATGCAAAAAGATGCCTCTTCAATGTGTTTGCCCCTAATGTTTTCAGAAAGCAAAAGGACATCAGAAACGTTTAAATTAATTCTTCTTGGTAATCACCACAGCAAATCAGTCACAGGACAAGATTTCAAATGAAGTTTGTCATAAATAGACATTCACGTCAACTACCCCAAATGTATTCAGAGCTTAGACTTTAAGTCATGCTCATTTTCTGCTGTTTTTCAACAGTGTGTTAGCTGAAAATAACATTTTGCTTTCTAGAAGCAGCCCATGAAAGCGATACAGCATCGCTCTCTCTCTTGTCCACTGTCCGAACCCCTGTATGGTCAAATGCATTTACCCAGAAAGTTACCGCTACTTTTAAAATTCACAAACAAAAAACTAGCGCCAGGCAGCGCTCCTAGCCACGTCCACAAGTACAGCCTCCCGCAAGGAGAGGAAAGCGCCCCGAGGGTAACTCCTCCGGGGCAGCGCCCGGCTACCAGCTGTCGCTCAGACCGTCAGCAGCTCCCGAGCGGCAGCAGCCCAGGGAGGAGGAGAAGGAGGTTGGGGAAGACATAAGATAAGACTTCTCCTTCCCCAGGGGAGAATGTCACCGAAATGTTTCAGGAGCCTGCGGGGCGCGGGTAAGAGAAGGGGAAGGGAGCCCTCCCCGTGCCCGGTCACTCACGGTCTCTGGAGCGGCTCCTCGGGGATAGCAGCCGGCCCTTGCTGCTGCTGGAAGGAGCGCAGCGACTCGAAGGCTTTCATCAGCTTCTCCATGGTGGCCATGTCCAGTCCGCTCCGCTCCGCCCGCGCCGGTCGCGGCACCGGCCCGACGCGCCTCTCCGCCCTCTCGCAGGCGCCCGCCTTCCTCCTCGCGGGCCCGGCTCTGCCCCGCCTTCCCCCGCGGCTCGCCCGGCGCGCTCAAGCCAGCCGAGGCGCCGCCGCCGCAGGCCGCGCCGGTGGCGGTCGCTGCGCCGAGCCGCCCGTCACGGCCGCAATGAATGAGGGAGACGCCGCAGGGGGCCGCGAGCACTCCCCTGCTGCCCCGCCGCCATCTTCAATCCGTCCCGTCATCCCCCACGCCGCTGCCCCGCCCCCTCCCTGCGCTGCTCCGCCCGCTCCGCGGCCCGGTTCCAACCACGGGCAACGCCGCGCCCAGCGCGCATGCGCAACCTCCCCCCTCCCAGCCGAGCCCTGAGTCACGTGCACACCCCTAACGTAGGTACATGCACACCCAGGCACGCGGGCGAGCTGAGGGGCGGGGCAACAGGGAGAGCGACAACCTCGCTGACCAATCAAAAAGAAGATAACTCCGCCGCTTCCCAAAGGTCACAGCAGAGCGGCTGAGGCAGACGCCAGCAAGTGGCGCGGACCAACGGCGATCACGCGCCCCCGCCGGCCCCGCCCCTCGTCGAGCGCGGCCGGCGCCGCGCCCCCTGCTGGGGGAGGGGCGGCTGCCCCCGCGCTGAGGTACCGGCCCCCGCCCCGCTGCAAGTGGGCGCATGGCGGCTGTGCCCCTTACCCCTCCGGCAAGCCTGCCCAACGGTAGCAGCTTTTCCGTTTTTATTTTAGCCTGCTCCGGGCCTGAGGTGTCTGTGGAGAAGAGGAAACGGTTACGGGAGCAAGATATTTAATCCTTACCAACCTACGGCTTCCAGCACTCCTCTCAGGCTTCCTGCTTTGCCCCTTCTGAGGACGTTTTGATACATTTTATACGCACTGAAGTGGTGAGAGAGCCGCTCCTGTTCTGAAGTTAAAACAACGTGCCTGCAAAGGGGGAAAAAAATAAATCGCAAAAAAAAAAAAAAAACCCGCGGTGTTCCCTATGTCCATCTCTGTGATGGAGCAGAATTTGAACTTCGGCCCACGGGCACAAGTTTCCTACCCCTATACAACTCATATTCTAGCCTTGATGTAAACGCTGGAAAAGCCATAAACAGCCTTACAGAGAACAAGTGATATGGTTGTTGCCAATTAGTCCATAAAACATTTCTCTGACACTTCTATTAGTGTGTTAATAAGATTGACTTTGAGGAACGTTTCAAAGGGTATCTCTACAGTACTGAAAGCAATCTGAACTATAACAAAGCCCCAATTTCATTATAAATGTGTGACAAAACATATGTACGCTTTCAAATTGAGAACTTTTAAACTTGCAGAGTTTTCTCCAGAACATATGGATGATCATTAATTTTTTATTCAGCAAACGATACATGAAAAAAAAAAAAAAGACGAGTGGAAGGCTGCATTCACTACCCCATAATTGCATGTACCACTCCAAACTTTGAAATAAGTTTAAGCATGTTTAAAAAGAGCATAAGCTCTTATCAAAGACTGAACAAGCCACCTATGAAGTCAGGCTTTGCACAATTGCTTTGAAGCTTTAGATTAAAACATGCACCAGTCCCCTAAGGGCTGCTGACTCACGGGCAGATATGCTAAGGCAACACACGCCTCTAAAGCAGCACTACTCTTTGCTCTTGTCTTCCCAGACTGTCTTGGCGTTTGTTACACACGAGTTGGGATAACTGGAAGAAAAGCACCCAGGGATATCTTGGCTTGGGCTTTTTCTTTGGCAAGTGTGATAGTAATAGGTTCTCCCAATTCAAATTGACAGATACAGGCAAAAACATGGATCACGTCACTGGTCACAAAACAGATGGGGCTAAAAAAATAAAGGCACGTAAAACTGGCAAGGGGCAGAAACAAGCAAGCTGGGTTAGAGAGCGGCAAGTTTTGTAAGCCATCATTACCATGAAGAAAAAAAAAAAAAAAAAATCACATTCTCAATGGAGTAACAACCAACACACAAAGTGTTAACTTAGTAAATGATGATAAACCTGTCTCCACCTCCAGAAGGAAAACAGAAGAAACAACGCTTTTACCCTACCTAAAAGGAAGACCATCTAGGTCACGAATGTGGAAAGGCTTCCCAAGCATAGGCTTGCGAAATACTTTTAACTACTGAAGGCTACTTCTTCAGCGCGTTCAAGAACAGGTTAGACGAGCACGTCAAGAATATTTTTGGCCTCATCTCAGTACAAATGCTTCTCCTAAAGTCAGTCTTGACTCTGCATTTCTACATTTCTGTTGCTCCACAAACACAAGCAGGTACTTGGCACTACTAGGATAAATCGTCCAATAGACTTCATGAGACTATACAACTCATGTAGTTGGAACATATGCTCAGGTATTTTGCTATATGCCATAGCAGAGTTATACTACCATTAAAGTCACTTAAACACATGCTGTTTTGTATAGCAATTGAGTGCTTATTTCTTCAATTCAAAAGTTACAAAATCACAGGGAAAGCCATTGCATAAAAACAACAAGGTTTCGAAAATTTAGATATACAAGCAGCTTATTGTTGAAAAGCATTCAAAAAAAAGTCTGACTAGTGACTCGCCATAAATTCTCTCAAGGAGCGATGTCTAGGTTCTTTCCTTTCATTATGGACAATTCAGTATCTGCAAGACTAATCACAAGCACAGCTACTCCTGATCAGTCTTGCACTCACATTCATAACGTTAGCACAATAAATATATTAACAAAAATAGACAATCACCATAATTCTCCATTTCCACACCAATATGTATGCAAAAACTAGAAATCGGACTAATAATTCAGGTATCAACTGAGCAAATACAACAGAGCTAGGGTACTCTCTGCTGGATCTGACAGTCTTACATTGGTAAAGAAATTACAACATATAATACACATTTTCTATTTCAACAAATTGTGAGTTAAAAAAATATATATACATATATATAATTTTTCCATTATCTACCTCAGTTGCCAAGAGAGACATGGTGAATAAATCACATTAGACAATAATACATGTGATTTAGACATGCGGCAGTGTTTTGCTTTTATTTCGGAACAACAAACGCTAGAACCTCCAGGAAAACAGCTCATACAAGAACAATTCAGTGGTTTGGAAATACTGGAACCAACGTATCACATTTAGCCATCAAAATAGTTATACTTGGAAAGAACTCTGGTGTTCTGGACACATGTAGAACATGTGAGAAATTACCTGTGTCACATGCAAAACTTAAATTAAGTTACACCATATGGACAATTACAAAAAAAAAAAAAAAACACACATACATACATACAGAAGAGACATCATTACCACCAAACACAGGTCATTCAAAAAACAAAAACCTAGAAAACCACCAAAAAGCACATAAATTTATCTTGAAGATGTTCTCCATTAAAGTTTTAAATTAATTCCAACTTGTGAGTACTTAGAGAGAAGTATTTTCTGGAAGTCAACATGAGAATAGAGGTGATAAATTATTATAATACTAAATTGTAAACAATAGTGAAATACTACTACTTCTGTTGACTTATTTTCAGTAACTTGTAAACAATATTTTGGAATTTATAAACGACAGTGAGAAATACCTTCCATCTATATTATTTGAAAAATAATTGAAGAGTATTCTAAAAATTCATTTTTGCCTTCAGATCTATTGTTTTAAAAACGATTTTAAAAAGATATAGCATTTTTTATTAAAGATTAAGGTTTGACAATAGCTATCTCCTTGTTTCTGAGATACCACAGGTTTTCCTATTTCTATTGTACAGTAATTATTTTTAAGTGCTCTTTTTTTTTTTTTTTTTTTAAATAGGGGCTGTTTTGATGTTGTTATAATACAAAAACATGATGCCATCTTTATTATGAACACTACCTCTGCAAAACTTACGTTTTTATAGAAAGAAAGCAACCCTGAGGCATGAAGATTTAATTCTATTGGTCAGTCACAACATTCAAAAATAAACTGATACTGTTATATTGTTTCACAGTTTCTGAATTTTGAGCTAAATATATATATTCATGAGGTATGAATAAGCAAACGCTAAGACTTACACACAAAAATACTTGGAAACAAACCACAGACAAGAATGATCGATCTCATACAAGTAACTCCATAGGAATTCCATAAATTTTACCCTATTTTGTACCAGGAGAACAAAGCAGTCAGGCTGTTGGATTGTCACATTGCTTTGCAGATTTAATGTATTTATTCCCTGTCCATGTACTAGAGTTAGTAAATTGCACAAGGAGTTAGGTCATACTCACTGCATGGAGACAAAAGGGACAAATTTAAAGTGGAAAAATGCCAGCTGAAACCTACTTGGAAAAAAAAAAAAAAACCACACACAGGATTTAGGTCCTAATCCTGCAAATATATAGTTACTCAAAAAAAAAGTCCAGAACATTAGGAACAACTTGAGGACTGAACCTAAATAAAGCTTCATTAAAAAGCAAAACAACTTTTGTGCATGGTCCAAATTTCTTGTTAAAAGAAGCAGAGGAAAAAGTAATTTAAGGAGCAACCTCTTAGGAGCAACTGCCCTTTTCTCATCATCTAGTCCATTTTCTTCACATGACCTGGAGACACAGTGTTAAACTTCAACACTCCAAAATGGGAGCGGGAGGGTAGGGGTGTGTGTTAATTTGATCTTTTTTGTTAAAATCCCTCCTCCCTCCAATATGGAAAGAACATTTTGAAAAATATGGTAAATGTAAATTCAGATTTCCTTTACTTGTCAATAATTCCTATACTTTCTTCATAAAAATTACTCAGCTTGTGCCCATGGTATTCTTCAATTTCAAGTTGCTCTAAGCAGGCATTAAAGCCAGGCTGCCAGGTCATATGCCTAGTGTTAATACTATCACCTTTGTCTCAGCACAGAAAACTTAAGGCCTTACAAAATTACATCACTTAATCAGAAAAACATGATGGCTTTTCCAAACAGTAAGTATTTAAAAAACACTTCTGCTCCTTTTCTATGCCCCATTCCAACCTATTTAGAGTCCTTCTATTATCGTGCTACATAATCAAGATGATCAGGTCAGACCATACCAGTCCATGGTCTCACACATAATGGTTCTAGCTGACACCCCTACTTCAGATACTTCTCTATCGAGTCTCTCCTCACTTGACTCTATAAGCCACTAATTTATTCAAACCCTCCTCCTTCCTATTTCTCCCTTTGTATTTTCTACAATAGTCAGTTTCCTGTCCTCTGTGCTGCCTTCAACATCAAGAAGAATGTACTGAAAGCATAAGAAAACTTCCTCATCCCTGTGGCACAGTAGCCAAAAGAAGCAATTTCAGACAGGCACTAGCAATTCTGTAAACTTGCCTTTTTTCCAATTTTTTTCAAATTCCAGCCCTTTAAAACACTAGAGACAAAATACTGTGAATTAACATCAGACAATAAGCTCGACTATCAATTGCATCTTGTGAGCTTCTCAGAAGTAGCTTAAGTTTCTCCCAACGGGTCTGTGGATCACAAGCAGAAAGCTACTAGGTAGAGGAATATTCAGTTGCTCTGTGCGTATAATACAAATGCGGTCCTGTTGGTGCCCTGGAGATGTGCAAGGGGGGGTGGGGGGGAAAAGCAAGCATGCTCAGTGAAGACAATCCTCAGAATATAGAGCAGAACCTAACATGAAATTATTGTCTCCAACTCCAGGAACATGCTACTGTATTTCTAAAGTCCCTAATCTAAAATTTTAAAACAAAAGAGGCTCTTAATGGAGCAGTGGCAGATATTTCTAACATCAATGAAAAGTGTTCCCTACATTTTTATTCTCATAGACGGCTAAATAGTTTTACCTGAAGTTTTATAAAATAAAAAGGAGGAAACATTTGGCATGCTTTGAGCTCAGAAGACTGGAAATCTGACAAGCTTCCAAGCATCTGGAAACAGTCTTTTACCAATGAATATCACGTAATCTTAAATAAAACCATCAGTATCAGCTCCACATCTGCATTAAACAACCATTAAAAGCAGGCTAACGTTTAATTTTTTAAAGACTATAAGGAAAGATTATTTACATAATTAATTTGATGCCCAACACTACTTTGTCCTTCCCTCCATGGCAGGGATCACTAACATTAGATATTGCAACATAATAAGGAGAGAGGCAGGTAGTCAATAGTAAGATGAGAACATGCTTTCTGGTTTTAACCCATTATAAAACTGTAACATCCTACAGCAAAAAGTTGTAAACAGCTTTGTTTACAGAAAAAAATAAAAACAAATCCTCGCAGGTAAAACAAATCCTTTTAGCAAAAGCAAAGTACTCAAAATATAGTTACTTATAAAACTGGCATAAGTCTACTTGCATGGTCCATACCCAGAAACTGTAGGGAGAAGATGTGTGGATGGGCAGGTAAGAAGAACGGAGCAATACAGTCTGTTACAAGGTTAAGCTAAATGTCCAGAATTCTATATATGAGTAAGTACAGATTCAAGACAGTCTTCAGATATAAACAAAAAAGAACATTTCACAATAATAGGTCATAGCACACAGAATTCCTTTTTTTTTTTCCTCCTCCCTTAACAGTTTGAGAGATGCTGGAGAACAACGCTGCTGTGCCGCCAGATAACAGCAGAATTATGAAATCCATCAGTATAGCTATTCTGCTGTTAAGAACACTGCAAATAAAGATCCTAGCAAACAAGAAACAGTGCTTGTGAAGCGTCTTACTAGGAGCATGCAAAGTCATGTTACATTTATGCCACAATTATCATCTCTGTGCTTTAAAATCCTTTTAAGTATTTCTAGGTTCATTCCACTGGGGGAAGAAAAACCAAAAACAAACAAACAAAAACCCAAGATACAAATACATACAGAAACACACATTCACTCAAATGGCACTCATTGCTTTTTGTACAGTTAACTTTTAGTGAAAATATACATCTTAAAACAAATGAAGTACAAATGTACAAAAATCCTTGAACTCATAAAAAATATATATAATACACTTTGCTACAGAGATATAAAACATTCAAAGTTCGCTCATCCTTTCTGATGATAGTAAAATGATTTAAAGCCTGGAGGACTCCTGTTCATCATCACTGCAGTCAGATTTAAAGCAGACCTGCAAGAGAAGACAAAGTAACAATTTAGCTGCAGAACTGGCACTTTTATTGGTCTAGGTGTTTTGTGCAACAGGGAAGGATTTGGGGTTTTGGCTCTTTTTCCAGCACTTTTTGCTCCATACTAACTAAATGCTTGAGGAATATCAAAGGAAACCACAACTCAGACCCAAACCTCAAGTCCTTAATACTCCATTTAACCTTAGGTTCTTACCTTCTCTTAACGATTTCACAGGCAATTAACTGCAATATTAATACTTCCAAATCAACTGAGGGCTCTCCCAGTTTTAAAGGGCTCTTTCTCAATATAAAAAAAAACTATCTCAGGATAGCATAAGTCTAAACCCTGATGATTCAGCTCGATGAGACCACAGTAAGACACAAGTTTTACCTGTAGCTACGTGACATTATTAGTACATTTACCAATTCCATGACTATAAATGGGAAAAAATGAATTCAGAAAGGTGAACTAAGAATGGCAGTATTGTTATATATTCCATTAGCAACATACCATTTTACAGGGAGGAATTACCAGCTGATAACAAAAATTACCATCATGCAATTTTAATACATGGCCCTGATGTGACTACTTAAGGATATGCTCCTAGCAATTTTAAATAATTACATTTGTACTTGTAAGCAAAAGTAATTTCTACAGAAGTGTTCTTTACTGGAATATACTCGTGCTCCTCAAAATAATTTCGCTAAGTGCAGGCATACTGAGCAAGCAGAATAGCGTATGACATCTTCAATTGGAAAAGAAAAAAACCCTAACAAATAGCCTATTTCTCATTATCTATAAGCATGTACAGTACCTTTCACATCTTTTAGATAGCAAAAAATTTTCAGATTCAACTCTTTACACCTCTAAATGTATTTCTTGTATTTCTGAATAAACAAGCTATGCATGTACGAAAAGGCTGTGCGTTATCAGAAACTATGTAAACATCCAGTATGTTGCTGCATAGCGATGGCATTGAACTTCCTAACATATTCTAACATTTGTTTCGTAATACTTCACACTTACTCATTTAGGGGATATCATTGCTTAGTTCATACACTGCAATGATGCACTGGCAGCCCAGCTTTCAATCAGAGCAAGCACGATGAGTTGTGCTGTCCAGTTTGTTAGTTAGTCTCAGTCAAGTTTTCACAGAGAGAACTTAATTAACTTTGAATTCACCTCCCCAGAAGCTTCATAAAAGCCAGCATATAGGTAAGGATCAAGAACCAAACTAATTACCTTCAGGGAGGGAAGATCTACAGCTCAGCTGTTAACAGCTAACTTGCCCTCAGATAACAGCCAGCCAACACAAAAGGAAGACAGAATGCTGAGGAAGGAAAAAGTGGCTAGGGGAACGCGCAGATGGGCTACAGACTCCTGGTATGATAGGAATTGCCACAGTTTCTGAAAGGGGGCGTAAGACAAAGCCATAGTAAACCAGATTTCATTAGTTTCAGTATTCAGAGAACAAAGTTTTTCCTGTCATAAAACAATTTTTAAAAATGTTAAAATTGTTTGGCTATTAAGGTTCTATTGGTAATTTTCTTATGAAAGAAAAGAAATACCCTTACCTCTCCACTAAAAAGTCTGTGAAAGAAGCCTCTCTTTGGTTTAGGAGACCTCTCCCTGTCTGGTGACACAGTACCATCAGTCTCATACGCATTGATATCTTCAAAGCATCCTGTTTCAATCATCTTTAAAAAGATATTAAATATAAATGAAACATCCATACAAGCCTCTCAGACATGTTCCATTTATCATCCATTTACTCTGGCTGGGTACTCTTAACAAATTACAAACGTATCAGTTACACCTTTATGTTTCCCAAACTACACCACTCAGACCTACATGGAGGAAGGCACAAAGTCTGCACTAAACCTTCTTGTGCACCCAGAGAATTTATGAGCAGCACTATCACGAAAGCAAGCACTAAGATGGCCCCTCACTTTGGTAAAGCATTTCTACAGCTCATGAGGCAATAAGCAGAAGTTTTTAGAACCAGAAGTGAATTTACTCTGTGCCTTGTTAAATATTAGATCTTCCTCTCTTCTATTCTGCTCATTTCAAAATACTCTAGTCTAATAAATATGAACGTGGCTATTTATGACCTGGACTGAACTTTATTAATAAACATGACATCGAGTAAGAGGAATGATTATCTGTGCAGAATCCCAGACTGCTTATTCATTGGTCAGTTGACAAAGCCCTCAGGCAGTGTTCGACTTAACTGATGTTGAATAGAAATAGTTTGGAAACCTTAGAAAAAGGTGAATCTTCAGGCCTGTATTATGTCACTTGGATACTCTATCGGTACACAGGCACGACACATTGAAGCAGCAGCTACCACTGAGCCGATTTGTTTTTGTATAGTTTGAACAGTACTCTATCCCCCTCCTATGAACAACAATACTCAATATCATGATACAAGAATATGGAAAATGCGGTCATACTGATGCTGATGCAGTTCTGTCCGCTGTATCTATGATGACAAGATGCCACATTCCATTTTATGTAAATCAGGATAGTCCTTCCATTTTCTGCAAGTTGTTAATATTCTGGGGAATTCTTTCCCCTCCACCCCCCCCCCCCAAAGTCCCTTGGCAAAGAAATCTAAAGCAGAAACTTCTTCACATATCTCATGGAGAAAGTTGAAAACACTGCAATTCTTTCCCTCATTAACTCTTACTGTTGTGCAAAAAAGAATAATCTTTGAAATATACAGTACCTCATTTTGCCAAGGGATTGAGACACAACCCGTAACAAACTTGGAATAGAAGTCATCATCTGTAGTATCCAGGTTCACTCCTTTTACTGTTGAAAACTGTTCTATGTCCAGGACATCTTTACAATATACCGCACGCGGCTGCAGTACAATACAAGATGGCTGCATTAAGGTCCCTTCATGCCCTCCCCTCCTCCAGATGAGAACAGGGGCGAGATTTCTGCAATTTTATATTCTACATTGCTGATCACCAAATTACACTATAGCACACAATAGGAATGCAAAAGCTTAAAGTATCTTATCGTAAGGCACCCAAGAATTTAAATCCATCCTGCAAATACAGAAAGAGCATGTAACTTATTCTCCAGACTTCTTAGTGGTTGTCAAAATTCATTTGTCCTTTGCCATCTCCATCCACAGCATTTGCTCAGCACCTGAGCTAGGGAAGTAGGGTTCTAAGGGCTAAGAAATGAGCTACAAAGCCCCATAGAGCAGCACCACTACTGTAAACTGTTTTCCGATCTTCTCAGCAGAACTGATCCAGATTCCAATCTTCTCAAACTGTCACAAAACATCTACTCATCATTAGCTAACATGGCATTTTGCTGCCAGTTTAACTAACTTTTAAGGTTTCTATGGGGTTCATATGATTACTGACATGAATTACGACAGTTCATGCCTTTTTAGATACTAATCAAATCTGTCTCACCTACTTACATCTGGCAAGAACGGAGGTTCTAACATGTTAGCTTCCAGTCTCTTGAAGTTAATATTCTTGAAAATAGGATGTTGTTTTACAATAGTAGCTCCATCTTCAGTGCAACCCAGTCGATCCACTGGATTTTTGGCAAGTAACTGCAAAGATAAGAATAAAAAGTCTGACCCAGAGATATTATCCCACCTAAACAAAAACAAAATAAAACAAACACACCTATATACAGAGTCTTTCAATACAGTTTATTTAGTTACTTGGTCTTCTGTTAGATTATTTTTCTCATGCTATCAAAATGAACCGAAAATCCAAACTTTAACAGCAATTTGGGAACAAAGATTTTTCAGGACCCACACACACAAAAACCCAGTAGCAAAAATACCCAGACACTCCCCCTGGAAAAGCAGACTATTATTTATTCAGGAAGTGAAGATTATACCCAAAGATACACAAAGAAATTTAAATAAATGCCAGACTGAATAGATTTTGCAGTACATTAAACTTTGCTTTCATGAAATAGATTTATGTTTATTTCAATGGGTTTAATCTACATATTTTCCATAAAACAAAAAAATTGGGTAACCTTTCTTTCTGTATAGATGTGTTATCTATAACAAGCCACTGTCTTATACAGACTCTTTAACAAAAGAGAATTAGCATGCTGCTCTGCCATTTCTCCTTATACAGTATCAAAGTTGAGCGTGCTATTGTACTCTGCCTATGACTGTGTGGTACAGGAGTACTGCATGTAAAGCATGCCATTTTTCACATGGATTAAAAAAAAAAAAATGTATACAGCCTTTCTTCAACTTGAAAAAGGTCTGAATTCTCCAACTCTGATAACATAACGGAACAATTAATGGATTCTCACAAACAGACCCAGAGAAAGATTTAAGATCTCTTATTCCGCATCACTCCGGCTTTGAAAAGTTTTCAATAGAAGATGTTAAAATAAAGCAGTTCAGCTCTTAGAAAGGACTAGATATTTAATTTTCAAACCTCTACGTCTCTTCACCCACCATCCTGCAGATGGATTTTGCCTCTTCTGAGAACTTGTCTGAATATGTTTCCTGGTCTTCCTTTACTCTCCGGTCAATCTCATCTCGTTTGACCCTTTCCTTATGCTTCCTGAATGGAGACTGTCCTTCAATCATTTCATAAATCAAGCACCCAAGACCCCACCAATCAGGGCTGAAGGTATACTTTTCATTTTTGAGCACTTCTGGAGCTACAAAACAAACCAACAACAACAACAACAAAATCCCATGAAAATTTATTTTAAATTAGTTAAACATTGAAAGACTCTCAGGTAGTCTTTTGGCACTGTACAAAGATTCTTTGTACCCTGAATAAGTGTTAATTTCTACAGTGAGGACTCTGTGGATATTCAACAGAAGCTATGAGGTTCTTTAGTGCTTCATATCCATATTGTTTACAAATTGAAAATGAAGTTTTTTCCAAAGCATCAGGAAAAATCCAAGTGTCAGCATCATAAGAAATAGGCTGCTTATCTATTACTCTAAATTTCCTTCAGCCTCAACAGAAATTAGGTGCTTTCTTGAATTTTTACCTAAAGTTAATATTCCCAAAGTTAAGTTTGAATCTAATCAGAAGGCTGACAATTGACTACTAACATCTACCAGCACATACTGTAACTTCTCTTCACACAAAACGTCTAACAACTAATCCAGATCCAATATAGTTCTTTGGACAAGTCATTCATATAGTCAACAGAAGTTTAACCAAACTTGCTGGT
Organism: Struthio camelus; assembly: GCF_040807025.1. Taxonomy (NCBI): domain Eukaryota; kingdom Metazoa; phylum Chordata; class Aves; order Struthioniformes; family Struthionidae; genus Struthio; species Struthio camelus. The sequence continues at coordinate 76,807,975 of NC_090945.1, forward strand.
AAAACACAGCTAAAGATATTTTACATACCCATGTAACCAACAGTCCCAACCCGCCCTCGGACTGTTTCTCCTTCTGGAATCTGCACAGCTAATCCAAGATCTGAAATTCTGATATGTCCTGTTTATGTTAAAACAAATCATAGATAGTCAGCAAATAATAAAGAAGCGTCTCTTACAAAACAATTAATTTCTTTAGTACACCTCAAAAAACCCCAACACAGGAAAACATTCAGACACCACGTAACACTAAATTTCTTTAGCTTAACTAGAGAGAAATGATTTATCAATGTTCCTCTTACCTCCGCCTTCCCCCCGCTTTTTTTTTTTTTTAAAAAAGAGGGAAAGGAAAACAGGCACAGACCTGCTAACCGATTTCCTGAAGGTCACAGAGAAAGATTCACTGTCAAGTATTCTCACAGCCTATGCCAAAGCTAGGAATACTCTATGTTGAATAGGAATTAGGACTACTCATTTTGAGTCTACCTCTCCTATTATGCATGGCACTTACTCTAGCTCCTGTAATGCAGGAGCTGTCTGGTGGAAGAGTGACCAGGATTCATCATGAACAATAATGGTGAGATGGCAAAACAGTTCACAGAGGACCATGGCAACAAGAGCTATAGTTTCCCACCAACACTTATATTCCCATGCACAGGTATAGTTCCTTGCTGAACAGAGTCAACACAAAATGATTCAAGGCAAAAATTTTACTTGACATGTTTCTAATGTTAAAATACATATCCTACTTTCTTAATAAAAATATAAAAGGCTAGGCAGAAAAAAAGGAAATTTTCACTTTCCACTGAATTTTAAAAGTCTACCAATCATCTGTAGTAGTCAAATTCAGGGAAAAAAAATGCATACTTTAGAGTAAGGGCTATAAGGACAGGGACAGTGTTGTTCACAGAATCATCATAGATTCACAGAAAAATTCAGGCCGGAAGTGACCTCAGGAGGTCTCTAGTCAAACCTTTTGATCAAGCAAGGTCAGCTATGAGGTTAGCCCAGAGTGTTTAGGACTTTTTCCATTTAGGTCTAGAAAGCCTTCAAGGATGGAGACGGCACAGCCTCCCTGGGTAGCCGATTCAATGCTTGACTATCCTTTGCACATAATTTCTCCATCTTTCAAAAAGCTCTACAGTATCAATGTTGGGTAACAGTAAGTTAATTTCTACTTTACATGTGTTAGACAACCATAGGGCTGGGAGGCAGGGGGAGGAAGAAGAGAAAGACTGGAGAAAGCTAAGTGTCACTTTGTATACTGGTTGAAAATAACTAAATATTCCAGTGCCAAATGCTATTTTAAAAGTGTTTGGATGCTCTTCTGTTCTCCAACATCTGATGAACCCCTCTCAAGTGCAGGATCTGAGCTCCTGAAGCGATTTTCTAATTAGTCCCCTCTGCTCTCTGGAACAAGATCAGAACGTCCCTGGCAGAGAGAAAGCATTCTAGCACAGTCGTGTAAGGCTACCTTTTTCTCCAAAAAGCTGTCAACTTCTGTGAGACGTTACTAGAAAAAAACACTTAAAAGTGCATTTGATGTCTAGCAAAGTTTTAGTTCTTGGAAAGTGACTTGTTCCAAGCATTTTTTTTTTTTTAAAACAATTTGTCATTCACAATATCCTGACTTCAAAAATAATTTTTATTCAACTAAAACACTCAGCAATTACAAGAACAAACTCAGATGAAGCTTAGAAGAAGGTAAATGCTGCACCTGTTCTACAGTGAAGCCAAAAGATTCGGGTACATTTCAGTCGTTTAGGAAAATTAATTTGGCTTTTTGGAAGACAAAAAAAAAAAACACTACAAACATTCCTTCATACTGTTTATACTTCCTTGATTCTCTCCAGCTACATATACATCACTGACCATCAGACCTTCTGTTTTAGTTAAAATGTAAACTACCTTTTCCTCTCTTTGCTGCTTAAAAACTAAGTAGAATTTTGGCATCACAGCTAACAAATTATGCTTCTGTATTCAAGGATGAAAAAAAGAAAAAAAATACAGTCATATAAAAGTTTTGGCCATGTTAAATCAGGGGAGAGGTGGAAGGAGGAGGGAAGTAGCCATTCTAAGGACGGAAACCGGCCCCTCAATACTACTTCTTACCCCCTTCCCAGCCCCTACAAAAGCCCAAAGTTTTCTACTACTTTCTTTAAAAAGCAAGGGCAGTTTTTCCCTTTATGATGTTAGGTACACTAAGATTTTAACATGTGTCAGTCAGATCCCTGGTATTATAGAGAGACTGTTCAATTCCTTTGGTTTCTGGCACAATATTTATTAGATTTTTAATTCCAAATTTGAAAATGAAAATTAAAGTTTACCTACCACAGTCATCAAGGAGTATATTCTCAGGCTTCAAGTCTCTACAAATAAAACAGAATTAAAAAGGTCAATTATCCAGAGACAAAGCTACCAGCCATCAAGTGCAACTAACGCAACTTAGGACTTCTAAATATGGTTCTCATTAAAAAGGGTTTTTTCAGCTTCCATCAATAAATAAAGGGTTGTAAAATTTGCAAAGTCAAGGATCTATAATATACACAGTTTATCCATAAAACTCTTCAGATGTATTTTTCCCAACTCTCCATCCTATTTACATTGCATTTAGGACAGCAATTCATACTTCACAGATAAGAGACTTCCTCTACACAACGTGAAAATCCTGATAGGTATAAGTTGGTGGTTATTCCTAAATTTGCACTAGAAGTGAAAGACCTCTCTCACGAGGTCCGTGCAACTCCACATCAGTCAAACAAGTCCTCACTTGCTGCAGTTTGATGCTGACCCCTTGCAATATGCCATCCAAGGCTACCAGAATATAGCAACAGGAAACATTCCTAAGACTTGTTAAGACTAAGCATATGCTGAAGTGTCATTCATTCAAACTCAGTTCCTGCCTGTAATTAGAACATGCTGCTTTTAAAGCTTATTAAGCAGTGGTCTCCAGTTAGGCTTCTTTGCAATCAACCTTCTGCTAAGAGGTTTTTTCTGCTGTCAGCGAAGTTTCACATGAAACATTCTTTAGCTATTAAAAGCTAGCAAGACTCAGGAAATAGTCAGAGGACAAATCATTCAGTGTTGCAATTCTGGACTTCATAACAATCATCTTATACATTTTTAATTTAAGAACAGATGAAAAAGCACAAATATGTTATGATAGATTCAGATCCACCCCCACCTACTCCCAAAAGCAAAAGTTGGGGAGTCACCGAAGTTGACTGAGAAGCTCTTCAAAGGTCACTTCCAAGATTTACTCTCTATCAGACTTTATTCAGAACATAAATATTTATTTAATTTTATCTGTGACATGCACCACAGTGTGTGGGCTGCAATACAGACTCTTAGATTTTTTCCATGATTAATAGCATGAGGTTGGACATAGACCTAATTTTTATATTTTATATATCTATATATACACATACATATTAAAAACACACATATATAGTTTATCCATAAAACTCCACGCATTTTTTTTTCCAACTCTCCATCCTGTGTACAATATATTTACAACAGCAATTCCTATTTCACAAATAAAACTTCCTCTACATAACGCACAAATCCTGACAGGAAGAACCACCAACTTACACCCAAATTTGTGCTAAAAGTCAAAGACTCACTTTTAACAAAAATATAAATTAAAAAAAATCTCACAAATATAAATAACAATTAGTAATTTAATAGATTACTGTATAACTATATTATCGTATAACAATATAACTAATCTAGATGTAAAAAAAAAACACTATTTGGGTATATGTACAGTTGCAACATAGTTAATTTATATAAAAGCAGAAAACACTGAATAACGCAGAAACAGCAGTTTCAGAAAGAATGATTCTACTATTTACACATTCAAAATAGGAGGGATATACATACATATTACCAATATATACCATATTACCAAAACATACACATGCATATGTCTGTGAACAAAGAAATCCGTATGCTTGACTTTTTTTCAAATATTGATAAATCCATGCTCTGAGGTATGGGTATTCATGTTGAAGTTTTATTACTTCATGAGATTAACTGTACAAAGGAGTCAGCAAAATGCTTTCCTCCAAATACTTTTAAGTCTAGAAAGTCCCCATAATATTAATCACTTGACTCACTTGACCTTAAAAATAAGACTACAATATTACAGAAGTCAAGAAAGACCAAAGTCAAAAAAGTATCAAAGAGAAAGGTAAGAAAACTTTACTCAAACGTTAGGCAGAAACAAATCTACTTTAAAATACATAATATTTGTTCAAATTAAATCAAGCAAAAAATTGTAAGCAGACTTCCAACTCCAAGAAGGCTGATGAAAGCCTAACATAATACTTAATAGCAACAACTGCTCCTTAATGGAAACTAAATTCAATTCTGGCATGATTTTACTCAGTCAATACTCTGTCAATATTAAAGACGTTGTAGCCAAAATCCTGGCTGTTGAATGCAATTAGTTTCTAGACTTAGCGGTTTACAAGAGGTCAGCTTTGGGAACAGGCAAGACGTTAGGTATCGATTCGAGCTTCAGGATGGTAGCTTTGGGGTATCAGCCTTCTCCTCCTCCCCTTCTGCCACCATGCAGAGGCCAAAGGCACAGTTTCTGCTGGAACACGCAGGCTCCAGCCCTGTCCTCTGCGGCAGGCTCCCAGCTAGGGCTGGGAACGTAATTCTAGCCCGAGAGGCTCAGGCTTCCTTCCTGTAGCAGAGAACAGGGGAGAACTGCAAAAGGCACAAAACTAAGAACTTCACTAAAAGAAGTGGATTAAAACCAATGATATACTTCATTTTACATTGGACTAAACACACTCTTCACTTTTGCTATAGCATACACCAGCCATCCTACACAGAGTTTCTGGATAAGAAGTTCTGAAATAAGTAATAACCCCTAGATTAACCAGAACTATTGGCACGGTTTATACTTTTATTCAAGGATTCTCTGATGCAGGCTGGAATCCAACTGAAGATACCCTTCAGGACATTTCACTGTAAAGATGTGTAGTCTCAGCATCAGCAGCAGGCAGGCAAGGAGCTGTTTGGTTCATCCACAATGGCTTCAATAGGCCATAGGGTGGGGAGGGAAAAAAAAATCTACCTCTCCAAACAGAAAACTAATAAAAAAAAATTACCATCATTCTGCAGGAGTCAAGTATCTAAACTGCAATGGTAAAGCTTCAGCAATAGAGTTCTTTGAAGCTAGGCACTTGTTCCCCCCTCTGCCTCTCCCATCTAAATCCTGCTTTTGCTCTAAGAATGATGAGACTTTTGATGCAGCAGATGGATGAATAGCTCCACCACCGCCCGTTCCTGGCTGCGTGTGCACGCATGCATGTGTCAGCAGCATATGGCAAGCTACTGATCGTTTCGCAAGCTACCCCAAATAAGTCAAGCGGCTCCTTCCCTACGGCAGGGCAGCACAGGCCCTCCTCCCAGCTCTGCACCTGCTCGTTCAACCCAGCGGACCCTCGTGACTACCTCGCCTCCAACCCCGCTGTCAGAATGGCACATCTGACTCCAGGCTCCTACAGACTGCTCGAAATACAGTAATAATTGGGACATTGACACATGAAACACCTAATCAAAATTGGTCTTAAAAGAGAGGAAAGCTAGGCCTAGATTTTTCTCTTTATGAGGACTTTGTTACTGATGGCGACGCATCCAAATGTAATAAATATTAACATGACTGACTTACATGGCCATTCTAGAATCGAAAAAACTACCAAGATTATTGATTTTAGTTCTACCTGCTGCCACCCATTGCACCAAGGATTTCTATTGCAGAAGTTCTGAACTTCCCTTCACCACTTCTCTTCACCTTTAGAATATACTTATACTGTGAATACACACACGGATAGTCACAAAAACATGTTTTATCAGATAAATTGTATAATTGTTTGTAGCAAACAATTCAAGCCATATGATTACAGAGAACTGAATTTAAAACTTTTCCTCTAAAGGTGGAACACAAATGCTCTAACAGACTCTGAGAGATGGCAACAGGAACTGGCATTGATTTCAGACATTCAGTGGTCCTACAAGAATTAAATGCATTCAAGCTGACAGCAACAGAAAATACAGAACGAATGAAAAAAATCTTAGTTACCATAGCTGGGAAAAACAAATCCTTGAATGAAAGAAAAGATACTTCACATTGTTCCCCCTCTCACCCCACAACTAACATTATGACTATGGATTACCATAACTTCTCTAGTGTGGATAGAGCGATTAGGGCCAATTTGCCCAAGCTTGCTGTTTCACTAACTGTACGTAGTCATGTCATTGCTTGCTAAATACATTTCCGTTAAAACACCGGATACAGAATTTTGTGTAAAGCGTAACCGTAATTAGTGATATTCTGAAGACTTCTATGACCACCTGTTTTGGCTTCTTGATGGTAAAACTATACCACTTATAACAACTATGTTACTAAATGCATTATACAACATGAACACACACGGAAACAACAAATCTCAAGTATTAGCAAAACAGAAGAAAGTACAAGGCTATTCTGAAAAAAAAAGTTGGTCATTCAGAGCAGGACCAAAAGCAATTCTACACAGAGCACAGAATTATCCAAACACTTTCTAGCTTTATTCCTCAAGTGTAGCTGAGTTGACATTGTATAATTAGAAGTCTCATTTTTCATCTGTTTACATATTAGGCAGGAACTCCCTAAGTAAGTCTTCTACTGTACTGTTTAAATAGTAATATAATGCCTTCAGGTATTATGATTCAATTCAAACCTTTCCTTTTCTTCCCTGAGCATGCAAATTATTCGATTACTAGCACATGCACACGTAGCTGTCTCTTGCTCCTTCATTCCATTACGAACACAAACTATAATTTCCTTTTTCTCCTCATTAAGATGCAATTTATCCTGGGTTGGCTGTGAAACTACTTGGTTTTTTACTTGCTCCTATGCTACATGTTTAAGGTCATGCAAGAGCTGGAGACCTATAAAAAAAATTGTAATAGATGGAAGACAGCACCCCATAAATTAGACAATACCACAACAAGGAGAGAGGTCTAGACACTAAGGCCATCCCAGACTCTGGAATTACAGGCAGAGAATGCTAGGATTCAATACATATATTTGAACGTCTTCTACCATGCAAATAGTTAGCAAGCTCTCTTTAAACACAAGGGCTGTTTTCTACAATTAGTTGTGTTTTCTTTTGGGCCAAAGCGAAACGACCTCAGGGAGAATGATGAACAAAAACAAGACCCAGCTTCATTGGTGGTTCCATCCTATGTGCATGCCAAAATGCACTGTATAACATGGTATGGTTGGTAAAATTCTTTAGGGAACCACACACAACAGCCAGCATAAGCTGGGTCTCCAAGCAGTCTATGTTTTACCCACTTTAACACATGGCATACTCATGAAACAGTGAGAATTAGAATTGACATGGGTACGGACAGCCGCAAAAAAAGAAAGATTACTAGAGAACATGACATGTCCAGGGGATATTAATAGAAGGAGGAATTTTTTAGATAAGCTACAGAGATCTAGCCCATGTCTCTGCCATTTTGTGTGAGACTGACTGATGCAGGCATCTTGGTCCTTTTCCCTCACCAATATAGAGGGCTAAGACTCATAATACTGAAGTTATGCAAAATTTCATTTTAAATCTACTTTAAAGACAATTGATGCTTGGTGTTTTGCACCATAAACGTAAAGATAGCATTCTTGATCCACCTTAAGTTTGTTTTGTCATATTTAACGCATGCCAGGGGTTAAGCGACGTATGTATAGAGACCAAAAAGTAGTGAGATCATATGATCTCAGTTACGCTGTATTAGCATTCTGACAGATCCATTCATTCAAAAGTACTAAAGTGTGTATTGCAGGAGCCTGAAATAAAAGTAAAATAAAATTTAAAAAGTGGAATCCTATGTGCCTAAAGCTCTTTTATTTATTTGCTTTGTAAACCATACTTCTATCACTTTGCAAACTTTGAATCAACTCAATAACGTTTTACAATATAGAAAGTGTCTAGACCTAAATTAACAGTAAGAAGACAAGAGCAGCGTTTCCAAACGACACGTCAAGAAAAAGACAAATGAAAAAAGTTTTTGCCCCTTTTAGAATTACCTGACAAACTTTGTTTTATTTCTTTTAAACAGAAGATAACTCATGCTGTTAATATGCTGAACAGATATGGACATTTTAAAGTACCAGTTACTGTAGATAACACTCACCTGTAAACAATTCTCTCCCTCTGCAAATCCTCCAGACCACAGCACAACTCTGCAGCATAGAAAATAGCCCTTTCTTCATCAAAACCAGGATTTCCCATGTTATATATGTGAAACTTCAAGTCTCCTCCATTCATTATGGTTAATACTAAACACAGGGCATCTTTTGTCTCATAGGTGTAGGATAAACTAACCTAAAAAGGAGGCAGGAGGAGGAGACTTTTTTCCACTCATATACCAAATACAACACAACACTTAAACCGCAATACAATTGACAGTTCTTTTTCCAATACAGTAATATATGAACTTTCTTAAAAAGCCAATGGAGAGTCACTACTGTCCACTGAGGTTCATGCTCTGAACAACCTGCCCTCTTCATCTTCCCGAGGTAAGGTACTTGAAGACTCCATCCATACAATGGATTTATTGATGATGCCTCAGCTGCCTGTTATATTATTCTTTATAAAGATAACTTGCACATGTACCTTATTTTATTAATACCTCAGCAATTGCCCATTTTCAAAGCACCTTTCTGAGGCTCTTCAAGAGTCAGTCATATAAAATCAAATGCCTAATTTCTATTCCTTTTTTTTTGCTTCAAATTATTGCATATTCCCTGGCTTTCATACTTGTCAACAGTAAGACGGACTTAGTACGGCTCTTTACAGTCTTTCCTCTCACTGTATTCAGAATGACATTGATGGGACAGAAAGAACAAAAATTTTCTTCAGTTTTATATAAATGTTTGGAAAGCACATGAAGTTTTAAAGTTGAATTGTGAATCTAAAGGAAAATAATTTTACAACAATATAGTAAACTGCAAAATGTATTATGTTGTCTAAGCTACAAAATCAAATTTAATGGAAAAAAAAAAAAAGGCTATGCTATTGAATATCTAGCAAGATCTTAAAGTTACCTTAACCACCTAGCTAACTTGTATTGAAAGCAATGGGATTTAAACATTTACTTAGCTTCCATTTCCTAAATGGAAACTAAACTAGCAGTTTTTGGTTTTTTTTGACTCAGTAAAAATATTTTTAAATGCAGCACAAGCACACAAAGGCATAACTCATTAATAACACAAAACCTTTCCTTCAGAAGAAGCATAAATGGAATAATAAATAAATAAATATACAAATCAGCTACTTATATCAAGGCTTCACATATGATGGTTTAAACCAGTTAGGTTTTACACCCATCTACGCAGCTATTAATGACTTCAGTTCTGCCACATCCATGAATAACTACCTTATCCACTTCCAACCCAGTATTACTACAGCTCTTAGATCTAGATCTTCTCTGTTGCATTGAGACACTACTGGATGGCTAAGGAAAAGACTTATGCTCACCATTATAAAATGATTTTGAGTTAAAATTTGTTGCATTATTAATACTTATATACGTTGAAAGAATTACTCATAAATGGAAGTTTCATTCTGCATATCTCAAATCTCTCTAGAGCTAGTAATTTCTGGAGAGCAACTTACGCCTGTGAGCCTTGCGAATAAAGAACATTAGCATACTTGTACAAAATCATTATTTATACCTGTTTAATGACTTCATGCATCTGGCTAGCATGTTTTTTCATTTTTCTTTTTAGCTCACAGCATTCTGAAGTTTTTTTTTTTGTTTTTAATACAGAAAGCTTAATGGAAAAAAAAATTTTTTTAATTAACCTCCAATTCCCTCCAAATCAGGTACTTTAAAGTCAGCTCTGAACAGTAACAGAAAATGTATCAGTCAATGAATTTAAAAACAAAGTAAAGTTCATTTACATCACAATAATTCAGTGAAGGAGATAGACATTACCTGGGGAAAAGTTTACGTGGTATACACGGTCTTTGATCCGTCTAAGCTATTAGATTTGCTGCTTAGCAATTACAGTTAATAATAGACCATAAAATATATGATAGCATTAGACAAGAGCGTTAAGACTAAAATTTTAATTCTGTGGAATTTCTATTGAGAAGTTATGGTAATTGTTTCATATCCAATATACCTCTTTCAGCTTTAGTTCACAGCAAAGCAGTATAACTAACCTAAATTGAAACAGTAGTCACTTTCATGTTTATCTTGAAATGCATAAGCACTACAGCAATGAATGCTATCAAAATACCTAAAGAGATAAAAGATTTAATATTAAAAAAAGGCACAGAAACACAGGAAACATAACTTCTAATGGCAATTAAATAGCAGACCTCCCATGAAGTCAGCCCTTTGGAAGTGCATTTATGAATGACTTCCAAAGATGAAGTTACAAACCAGTGTTTACCATAAGAAAATAAGCATATAGGAGTGGAGTAGGAGGTAAGAGGGGAAAACAGAGCAAGGGATTGGAAGAAGAGATAAAGAAGAGAAACAGAAGAGGTTAAAAAAAAAAAAAAAAGATGGAACAAGGTATATGGAATATCTTCTTTATTAACCCTAAGCAACCATACTTAATCACAGGCTGCAGCAGAAACAGAAATTAAGTTATTATTCACGTCTGAGTACTATATCCGCCTTTAAACACAGGACAGATTTAGGGGCATCTGCATCCTGAAACGGAACCTAACGTTTTGGTTATAAGTGAGAAAAAGCTGCCAGGCTAGAACCAATTCAATACTGGATGTAAAAACCTTCTGCACAGAGCTACTTCACACACAAGATGTACTAGTCTTTATATCAATCATTCCTCTTTGCAGTCACATGCTCTTTAAATCAATTGCAAAACGTCTTGCGCCCATGAGCTTCTGGAAGAGACCGAAATGAAACAAACAGTGGGAGACAAACTTCTGTGAACAAGAGCAGAAGAAGATACTTACTACAAACCTACTATTCACTTTTTCTAGAATTCTTTTTTCGTTTAGAGCCATTGATTCTCCTTTCCTCTTCTTTATTCTCTTTTTTTCTAGTTTTTTACAAGCATACATTTTTCCTGTTGCCCGCACTTGACAGGCACACACCTAGAAAAGGGAAGGCATGTCAGAGGCACCAGTCTTTTTTTTCTCTCATTTTTTTCAAACTCCTGAACGATCTCAGAAAATGAGTCTAGAAGACTTAATACACAGCATTCACCCATGAAACAATTTAAGAGGGCCACAAAAGCTGTAACAGAAATGGAAAAGATGGTTACACAGGAGCAAACCTATTTTTGTTAGGGGTGAATGCTTTAGTAAAACTGTGTATCTTGTACTGGTGAAACATCTGCATTGTATATGTCTGGACAAACAGGACAGAGGACAAACATCCACACCATAATCAAGTGGGAGAAAGATAATGACATTTTAGTAACCCTTCTTCTCCTTCAATACTGGCATGCAAGCAAAACATTTGGTTTGTTTCTTTAAGTAGTGAATTATTAACACAATGAAACCTGAAGATTTTCATATCAAGTTCATGTATGTTACATACTAAGTAGAAACAAAACTACGTTCTCATTGCCAAATAAAAAAATATCTCAGCAGAATGCTATGTAACTATTGTTGTAGTCAGTGAAAGCTTCTCCATCTCTCTGCATGACCTCCAGTATAGAGACTAGCACATTAAAAGATAACGGTTTGGACTGATGACAGTTTGGCAGTCGATACGTCAGAAGTAGATTGTTAACGGAACCAAAAGATAAAATCATTTTTTCCTCTGCATTAAACTTTAATGATTGCCTCATAGAAAGATGCCTCAGTACTCACCTCTCCAAATCCACCTTTGCCTAGTACTCGGTAATGCCTAAATGTGTGTTTGGTTACTGGTTGCCTGATTAACAGAAAGAAACAATCACTGTAACAGGAATTACAAAAGTCTGTAATTCCCTCCCGCCCCAAGGTCAGTCTTCATTTTCTCCTTCCCGTTCTGAAAAACATCTGAACAAAATGTTGCCTTGACCTCATGAAGACAGCGTTATATAACAAGTTGAACGTCAAAGGAAAGGGGCACCCTTACTAGAAACACCGGTTCCCTCATGTGGTCATCAAACATTCACAATAACAGGAAAATAAGAATAAAAATAAAAATAAAAATAAAAGAAAAGAAGAACAGATCAATTAGGCCTTATGCTGTTTAGGATGAGAACAAGTAAGGCTCAAAATGATGGTCAGCTTATCACCTCCAGCTGGCTCCCTCAGCTGCACTAGGCTGATACTTAGGCTGCTTTTCAATCAGATCCTGCTTACAGTGCCATATTGGAAAGGTAAACAATTTCCAATTTCCCTTTACAAAGAGTTGTGGTGTACAACAGCAGTTCAGGGCTGATTTGACAAACCGTTCAGGTATTGATGTAGTAGCAGAGGAACAGACAGTCGGAGGCAGTAAACTTGCCAGCCATTCTATGCTAAAGTATTCCTAAACCCGCATGAGAGCAGGGCTATTTCATGGTGGTGAGGTTTGTTTCTTTAACGAGCGATCAGTGTTAATGCAGTCCAGTTTTCAGGGAAGCAAATGGAACTTACTACGTTCATTTGGTAGAGAATTTGGTTTAACTGAGTTATGTCCCTAGTTCTCTTCCTGAGATAGAAATCTTGGTGAACTGGAGCTGAACTGGACCTCTCTACCACCCTGAAAAATGCATTAGTTACCCAGTCACATGATGGGTTTTAAAACCATATTAATTTGCTCACTAGTCACAAATTAGACCACGTCTGAAACCAAATGCTGATAGAAATTCCAAGGGCTGGTATCCCACTACACACTTTACAGCCAAACATATATGGATACGATAATAAGTTTGTATTCATCTAAAATAAATTCACCACTTAAGAGGCGCCTGCACAGATACTTCAGCCAGGGTATCGGCTCTAACTGTTCCATCAATATCATCCTTTACATCTTGTCTTTCAGATCATAATTTCTCAGACAGGTAGTGTCATTCATTAGGGCTCTACGGTGTTTAGAGCGTAACAGGCAGAGTTGGCCACAAAACAAAATATAAACATCATAAACGAACTTACTTTTCCAGCCATTTCCACTGTAAAAAACGGGAAAAATACACACTATCTTGGTAAGCTTCAAAAGGTCCTCTGCTTAAATATTCATGGACAACTCTAAGGATGGGAAAATAAAAATCAGTCCATTTTATATTGACAAACTGATGAAGCAGGAGATGCTATCAGTTTTTTAAAACCATACACATCAGTGAAGCTGTAGGCAGAAGAACATTGTCACTGACTGTGCTCTCCTGTGGTTTTAACCTATGCATCTCACAAAGCGAGCGGCTAACCGTCACACAGAACCATTCCTGTCAAAACACTAGTGAATGACAAGCTACTCCTACTTACTACAGTAACTAGACGTTTGATGTATATGTTCTCGTTAACTATGTTTAAGCCCATCTAAACAGTATTATCAGGTGAAGGTACTTCCGATATAATAATGCCAGTATTTATGCATAAGGAAGAAATTCTCCCCTCACCCCACCACCCAGCTCTACCATAAGAGGGCAGGGCATAAAGTGCAGAGAAACACAAACATTTCAGAACAGCTTATCACGGTTACTCATGTAAGACCACAATTCTGCTGTCAAAAGGCTGGTCCTAGCACTTTTTCAGATAGTCCTTTAAGAATTTTGGGTATACCAGAATGATAGTATTGGAAGAAAACCGGGGGGGGGGGGGGGGGTGAATGCTAAGTTTAAGTTCTTTTACTTGGCTTCCATATTCCATCCATGTACAATTTCTTCTCAGATTTTTTTTTTAAGCTTATCCAGAGGCAGCAACGTATAAAAATTTTGCTGCAACCTCTAACGTCTGCTCACTTAGAAGCACTGTTTCACAATTCAGTGGCTAACGTCCCACCTACTCCCAAAAGCGTGCTGTCTCATTGTCAACCTACTGAGGCACCCAAACTAGCTCAGTAAAAGGCAACACACTAGTGTTTTATAAGGACTTACCTTAGTAATTGCTTCATCAGTAAAACACAGGCTCTCTAAGGTTACTTTAGAACTGCCAAAAAGCCTTTTTAGCAAAACGAGAGCTCTCAAGACATATGACAATTAATGAACGCGTTTAAAAGCAAAGTTATCAGAAAGACAGTCCGGCAGAGCTGATTAATTTCAATTTGTAGCGCTGACCCGTGTAGCTAGAACACAAGTATTTTATGGTTCAGAGCAAAGTTTTTAAAAGCAAAAAAAAAAAACTGTCTGAAATAGGCTGAAGTACGTTAATCACTGTTTAAAAAAAGTATTTAAAACAAAATTTTCCTTAAAGATTAATATTAAACAGGAGGCATTAGAAGAGTCAATTCCCAAATCCTTTTCAGCATAACAAAGATACAAAATAGTATACGTACTCAGACTCTAAATATTTTGTTGGCTATTAATTAAAAAGAAAAATTAACCTGCCTCAGCTTCACTGCTGAGAATGCAGGGCTAGAAAGTCGCAGGTAAAGTACCACGTCCCCTCTTCGAAGCAGACAGAAGAGAGTCAAAAAGACTGATACCTCATTTAGAAAGAGAGCCTCTCAGTAGCTATGCAATGCAATGCAACTATGACCCCGCAAGTATGACCTCAGAAAGATATTTACAGGAAAGGATCTACCAGTTACCCTACATTCTTTGAAGGAAGGTAAAGGAATTTTTGTTCTAGAATTTGAAATTTCAATACTAAACGACACCTCCAAACCTGAATGCCATGTATCTTTGTCCTTCCCCTTAAGCTAAAAACCAAGGTGAAAAAGAAATTGGGGAAACATCAGACTGTATCCAGACATTTACTGGACAGAGGAAAGAGGATGACCTACAAGACAGAATATCCACTCGAGACAAGTTTTACTAGCTGTTCTCACATATCCCTTTCAATCTTCCAGTCTCAAGTATACCTATTTTCTGTTGCCAGGGTGATGACCCAAGCACTGACAAAACATGTTGCAAGCCTTCAGACAAACGTGATCAAGCATGCCTTGAAGAACCAGTAATATTAGAAACATAAATGCTCTAGAAGGTCTTGGGACATTGGCAAATATGTACTGTCCCTCCAAGAAAAGCCTTCCTTGCAGCAGGTGTGTGAAATATCACCACATGACTTCAGAACAAAACCAAGCGTGCTATCTGCAGTCTGTGTTAACTATTTCAATCAATCCTTTAATCAGCTATCCCAACAGAATATAACTGCTAGGCTGAGTGCAATACATTTTCAAGAACCATGAAGTGTACAACATTGTTCACAAATCTTTCAAGCCTGCATTTATAACTTCATATTTTCCAAGTACCTTCAACAGGGAAGAGCACTCACTACCAAAAGGTAAAAATATATTAAAGAGAAATACTATTCTAAATTATAATAGATAAAGAGATAAACCATTTGCAGACAATAGCATGATTTTATGCAATAAATAAGACAGGCTTTAATGATCTCAGCATTAAAGGGAAAAAAAAAAACTCTTCAGAAGTCAGGTATTTAAACCGTGTCTGAAAGAAACCTAGTCCTGTTCCTAATTTCCAAACTCTTGGGTCTTACCCATGTCAGAGACCAAGTACTGTGTGCAGCATGTAGTAACTTCACCTTTCACTGTCTCGGACAGACATGAAGTTCTCTCGCAATACTTAAACTTAGCATTATGCATTCTTAACTTACCTGGTACAGTCCATAAAAAGATCTTTAGATGGGTTCTTTTCCAGTCTTGCTTTACATTCATTTACTGTCTCCTGAGGTATTTCTGGCAAGTGTGCTGCAGACTTTACATAATGCAAGAAAATGCAACAATAAAGGCAATTTTGCAACTTGAAAGAATCAGAAGTTCTGTATTTAAAGTAAAATAAAAACTTCTAATACAGGAAAAGGAAAAGAATGGTCTTGACAAGAGAGAACACCAGAAAAGTCAAAACTGGGCAAAATTTATATTTGTTCCCTATTACAAAGAACTGCAATAACTTTCAATGCATTTCTACTGCAATACCCTAGGAAATACATTTGGTAATAATTCTACTTCTTCTTTCAATAGGCCTGCCACCACAAAAGCAAGTATCTATCTGGTTTGGCAGGAAGGGAAAGGTGGGAGGGAAAAAATATGCAGTTTGGGAAACTATTTCAAACCAGTTCAAAGAAATCTGTTTTTCAGCAAAATTGCATTTTACCTTTGGCAATCTCAAAGAAAGTATCAGAGGAGATGCGACTAACTTGAGTCTATCCACTTTTATGGCATCTAGAAGACGTTCATTTGAGGTAAAACCTTCTGAACTATCATTTGACTTTGTGAAAAGCTGTAGCAACTCTATAAATGTATAGGTAACTGATCAGGGCCACACAGGAGTAAACAAGAAAAAAATCCATCTGACTTTCAGAAACTCCTCATTCTCATGTCCCCAGACTGTAAAACTCTGAGTTCCTTTGTTAACAAGTCTTCTTTAGATGCAAAATGATGAATATATCTTCACTTGAGACAAGTATTAAAAAAAAAAAAAAAGCAGGAGAATAAGTTATGATGGTACTAGTTTTAAACAAGAGAGAGCAACCAAGGTTTCTGCTCAAGCTGATACACAGTTTCACAGTTTTAGAAGGTAGTATAATGTTTCAGAAAGTCAAAAATGGGACCAGTAAAGTTTGGAACTCAATTTATTAAAAGCGATGCAGCCACTCATTCTTTAGGTTTCTAACTTATCTAACGTTTACACTAAATTTGACAGAATACTTTGCAATGTAATATTTACCCCGTTAGTGAAGTAGGTCTCTAAAACTTTCAGGCCACAGTCTATACGCTTTTCATCTGAAGATACCTCATACTCTGCCTAGTGGAATGGAATTGAAAATTAAATTACATTCAGAGTTATTTAGTACTGCACTCTTTAACGTGATGCTAGGCAAATTTTAACCACAAATACCAGGATGCTCCTAATAGGAAACTGAATGTTCTCACTGTTTTAAATCTATTTAAAGAATTTTAGGCTACATAATTCTTTAGCCTAAGAATTAGGGGGGGGAGGGGAAACACACATGGAATTTAACTTTTAAAAAATGCATTGAAACCAGTAGTTTGACTAGTTTCAGTTACAGAAGCTACATCTTAGAGGTTAAAGTAGAGATAAAATTACAGTGAAACAATGTATATGTAGTGTTGTAGTGCAGAGTGATCCAGATGTTTTTCTTTACTATAGTCTTGGTAAATCTGGTATAAGACTATGAAGTAAAGAAAAAGCTGATTACTGTATTCTTATTCTTTAATTATTTATTGTTACTTCCTACAAGGCCGTGTTGACTGAAAATAAATGAAATCTCAAATAAACCCGACTTCATTCCTTGATAAAAGGAAACTGAGTAGTTACAAAATTTTACGATGTTTTTCGCTTCGTAATATATGACATTGCAATATAAAGACAGACCACTGTGCAATAAGGTATATTATGCTGATTAAGAACAGGCAGCTTGATAGATCTTGATAGCTACTTTAAAAAAAAAAGAAAACACGCAGACAAACTGGTATTAAAAAACTCCAAGGACTGGTTACTATTAATAATTTCAAGGAATACTTTTGAAGCACTTATCAAAAATTATGACTTTCAAAGGTAACACAGAACCTGGTAGAATGATGAACTAGAAAAGAACAAATCTCAAACAGTATCTCAGTCTGTATTAGTTCGGTAAGCTGGGCCAATTCAATTAAAACGACTTCATTTCATATCTCAAAATGTACATGCATGCATCTAGGAACAAAGAATATATGGCAGACCGCCAGAACGGAGGACTATACTATACAAAACAACATTTTGGCATCTTGGGACAATAATCATTAAGAATCTCAATGGAAGTCCACGCGACTGATCTAATCAGCAGAAGAGAAGTTATGTAAAGAAAACTATACAACTAAAAATGACTCTTCAAGAACAAAATAAACACCCAAGACTGGAAATACAGAATCCCTAAACTTCATTTCTATGATCAGTTAACCAACCCACACTAAATCATCCACACCTCCACCTGCTGAAACATTATGGTGTCAACCACTTGAAAACAGCACTCAAACCCATCAACAATTTGAAGCTATTGGTTTTGCTGCTTTACTTCCAGAGCAATCAGTCCAATGGTAAGGAATTCTTCTGCACCTATCACGCAGCCTCAGCAGGTCGGAATAGTTAATCAACCACAGCAATGCCCTTACCATCTTTAACATTTTCAATTATGTCAAAGCAGTCACTAACTTTGAACAGTTAAGCATTCTGTTTTAAGCAGATATTGCAATTTAAAAGGAAGTTTAAGAGACAGTCTTGTCAACTAATTTCTATTACTCACAAAGTTTCACAAAGAGAAGTTTGAGTTGCCACCCATTCTTTTTCATGCTTAAGTAACCTTCTCCCCAGCTACTGAAATGAGTCACTAGATGATCAGATTAATTTAACTCTCTAATTTCTGTCCCTTATATTCAATTATTTCACAACTCTTCCTCCTGTAAAGCCACAAGTTGACTACAGACTGCAAGGCCATACCTTCTCAAGCATTAAAGCTTATCAGTCTTAGTACTCAAAACATGAAGACAATGTAAGATTAGACTGTCTTGTATTTGTCATTTTGGCCTTCTGAAATAATCATCCTTCACATGGGTGAACCGGAAAACTCTATAAATTAAGATGCCAGGCCCCTTAAGACTCCCTACAGTCATTTTATGCCAGAAAGTTTATTCGCAAAAAAATTTTAAGTCTAAAATTAATTTTTAAAAAATCTGACACAAATAACCAAAAATAAAAAGCCCATGGCCTTCCCCTTCGCATTAACACCATGAAGGGCCCCTCACAAAAAAAACAACCTTAAACAAGTTTGCTGAAGAGAAAAAGAAAAGAGAAGCAGGCTAACTCAGGAACCATGTGTAAGGAAGG
This sequence comes from Struthio camelus, assembly GCF_040807025.1. NCBI lineage: Eukaryota > Metazoa > Chordata > Aves > Struthioniformes > Struthionidae > Struthio > Struthio camelus. The sequence goes on from NC_090945.1 coordinate 76,826,936, forward strand.
GCATTATAGGCATTATATCTCACTTCCTTGATCAAGAGAGCATGCTAGCTTTCAGATTGTGAGAGGCACAGATTAAAGGTTATCTCAGCTCTTAAGAGACTTCTTATTTCTGTGATTTCCAAGTGATTCTTCAACACTGTTCTCTAAATGGAAGATTAAAAAAAGAGTAAATTGAGAAATTGTCCCGTAGATCACAACTATGAAAAAATGTTTTATTTATGCTAGTGTTGCAATCCACATAACATCATAGGCTGCATATTTCAAAGCAAGTCAAAGTATTCAGTTAGTGTAAAACACAGTTATTTTATCTGAAAAGGGTCATCTGCACAGCAAAAAGAGCCATGCCTTACAGTTACACCTAACATTTTTCTCCTTTGTGCTAAGATTCTACTTTTCCTTATCTAAGCTTTTAAGGATTAAAAACGTGTACAAAAGTTGTGACCATTAAGAGTGCATCCAGATTTGTCAGCAGTCTCCCCATTGCACGTTGCTCATCAAAGCCTCGGGTGTACATTCAACTCAAGATATTTAGCTCTCCTGTTTGGATTTCCATTAAATCCATTCTGTGTCTCCAGTTGGCCTCTTGGTGAGCTCCCGAGAGTCAAAAAGTACATCTTGGGTGAAAGGCACCTGGAGAGTAGGCCTAACTGCACAAAGATGCATCAACCATGGAAAAAATAAAAATAAAAGAGTGTTCACTAATGTTAAGAGTCTTTCTCATTCTATGTGGTGATGAATCTCTGAAGATAAGACACTGATTCCAACAGAATAAAAATGTCCTTCTTGATTCCAGAGATGAAAAGCTACCAAAAAGAAAAACACACACAAACAAAAGGCACCTCTGGGGTTTATTTCACACTGAAAACTCCTTTTCACCTGATCAAATGTCTCAGTTTATGCTCCTGCAGAGGGAAGGGAGACATGGCGAGGTAGAAGGGCAGCACAATAATCCAGTCTACATCCTTACATCCTGCACCTTTCAGAGCGATCTTTTCTGAAGCTTTATTTTGGGACGCATGTAAGCAGAAGTACTACCCTACTTAATTTGTTCCCTTCTTATAAATAGAACAAAAATGGGCAGGATAAGGAAAAATGTTCTCTTGGCAGCAATCTCAGCTTAAAACTACACCTCCGTGCTCTTTGATCAACTATGAGGGAAAAAGATAAAGCTCTGAGCTATCATTCTCTCAAGTGAGAGCAAAACGTCACCAGGCTGTCTCATCTGCCCTCCTCTTCTTACTGCTTTCCCCCTCTCTGTGAGGACTTTGCTTTGGGATTTTGACAAAATACAGCTGTGGGCATGCTTCTTCCCTCCTCTCTGTCTCTCTCTTAAGCGTGAGATACCAAGATGTAAACGCATCAAGACACACGCTTCCTTTCCCCTCGTTCTCTGGAATTTGGTTTCTCCAGGAGTTTCTTTAAGTTTCCATCTCTATTGCATTTTTTTAGTTAGCAGATTCTGTCTAGCCTAAGGCTTCCTTGCAAGTTGCAACATTTTCAAGTCTGTGCTCACATCGTAAGTAATACTCATTGCATACACATCTTGTTAGGCTCAAAGTCAAACACAGCATGGTCTTTCCAAAATTCTTTCTCTCATTCCCATCATGACCATTTTTGTAGTTCTGACCACATCAAGATGACAGAGATTTTACAGTAAATACATTTCCTTTAATTAACAGAGTCAGAGTTTGTTGACACTCATCAAAACTTGCAGCTTAACAGTTGGCCAAGAGTCAATTTCATTATATTTCCATGTAAATTTTCATGCACAAATATGTTTAGAAAAAATTAACATGTTATAAACTTCAGAAGAAACTGTTCCCTAAAACTATTGCCTGCTGGTATCAATCCCTGATTTATCACTGCTTACCACTGCATCCAGGAATTCAATGCACCTTTTCAACTCCGGTCTGGAATCACAGAACTGCCTGAAGAGAAGTCTTCCTATAGGCTGTTTGTCACAAAGCTGATTATAGTCTTTTCCTGAGCAAGAGACGAGAAGAAATAAATATCTTTAATAAAAGGCAGCGTGTTCCTTACTCCCATTTGAGAACGGGTCAGAAAACATCAAGATTTCATGGTAACATATTTAATAACGACATCAAAAATGGATGCAGTGATCACAAAGAATATTGAAAGACTTCCTTCTAGTCTCTTACAGCCTATCACATTTATTAAGAAAAAAATATCTAAATTAAGTTCCATGTGGGAAGGGGGTAGGGAGAAGAGGAGGAAATAAAAACCAAGGCAGCTCTGAAAGGCAAGGCAAATAAGATCGTTTTGGAAAGAAGTATAGCGTAAGAAAAGAAAACGTTAACAATTATTAAGAGAAATAATGGGAAAAAGTGAAGTACATTTCTCTCTCACTCAGGTTACAACATGATTCCTTTTTCCAATTCATGGCTTAGTGAATTTTTCTTTTAGGATTAGTTTAACACGTAAGGAGCTGCAATGCAGCTTTTACCTTCTCATAAAGTCTTCATTACATTAAAAGGTCTAATATCTTTTTTTGTTGTTGTTAATGAGCATTGAGAAACAAGAAAGAAGCCTTTTACTTAACACCACCAATCGCTCCCCCTTCCTTCCCAAAAAAATCAGACGGACCATTTACAGGACACCTACCAATTGAATGTCTAATACCTTCACAATAACTAACAGGCGGCAACTTCAGCATCTCTTTCCATTTTTTACTACGTCCACTCCGTTTTCCTAGAAGAGAAATATAAGAGTAACATAAAATACAATACTGTGTCGGAATATATTCTGAACTGAGTAAAACTCGATCACTTCTGTGCAGATCTGTCAGAATGCTTATTTTGCCTACAAAGAAAATCTATCTACAAGGATATCCAAACCAGTAACAAAACTGATAAAGAGGAACTTTCACATGAAACACTAAAAAAATGCTGAAAGTCTTTTCCAATATAAATATTTTGCATTTTGGCTATGCACACAAATATCTAGATATTCTGAAAGTTCTGTACAAAACTGGACCAGCAACAACATGAGAAACCAAAGAGTTATGTCTCAACCATGGTCAAGAACAGAAGGTATTGAAGCTGAGTAACAAAATACACAGTTTTTAAATGAGTTTTTGGGTAATCAAGGGTTTTTGTTTTTGTTTTTGTTTTTTAAGGGCAGTAGTAGTGATAACAATAGGTCCCCACTGATGAATAAGTAGGCATTACGCAAATACATATCTTTTATTCTGGACTACAGGAGGCACACACAATATCGGACAGAACTTAACTGTTGTAAAATCTAGATCTTTTCATTCCTTGAGATTTCACAGCAGTAGCATTAAATTTATTAAAAGAAACTGCTATGGTATTTTCCCCATTGTTTCTGTCAAAAATATATTTGTGCTCTGCTTTCTACATTAAAATTAGAATTTTAGCATGTTTACTTAGACCTGAAGAAGCCAAGTTTCTTGGCAGAGGATATGCATACTTATCAGAAAAGATGAGACACAGATACAGGACCACTTTTTTTTTTTTTTTTTTTTTAACTGCAAAACATTTCAGTAGAAGAGTAATTTTCGTGCCGCAAAATATTTTAAAAGATGATTTTACTACATGATATGGCCAGATGTGTTTCCACATGATAGAACAGCAGCAAAGGTACACATACTTTCTAACCGTAGCCCAGCACTACATAGTTAACCACAACGGGAGAGAAAGGAAGGGAGTTACCCAAAGCAACCTGAATAGAAACCAAGCAGCAAACTTTGCTCTCAAGTCTTTCAGAATTAAATAATCAGGGGGAAAGGAACTAACATTGTCAGAACAATAAAACATATATATTATCTCTTCACTCAAACATATAGTTTCTTTAAGAGGACCATCACTGCAGTCAGAGTGCTTCCAGCTGAGTGCACCTTAGCTCATAGGAAGATTTACATGCTCTTTTCTAACAGGAACTCTGATATGTTACCGTGCTGCTGCCACAAACACTCTTAGCTCTAGTATAACCAGAAAAGTAAACAAATAAGGAATACAAAACCTTAAAAAGCTGGCTTGCAGGTTATTTGAACTGATACCTACTCTCTGAAAAAGTTCTACTGCGCTCTTACGTCCTAATGCTGCTTTATAAGTCATTCACCTTCCAAAGTATTTTACAATACAGACACTTCAAATTTATTTCCTCCCTTATGTAGTCTCAGAATTAATCATGAAGTCACAATACTACTGGCACCATTAAACCCAACTCCTCCTAGTTTAACAAAGTGTTTTGACGCTCCAGTTAAAAACAATAACAAAGCTGCATATATCCTTGCTCTGTGCAGTTCGATTTTTCAGAGATGCATTTCCAACAGAAATGATCACAAGCAAAAAAAAAAAAAAAACAAAACTCAATAACAACAAGAACTATGAACACTTTACATACATAACCTGTAAGCATATTCTGAACAGAAAAGGACTAGATATAGATCGTTACATGATATTAAGAAAAATACTAGACAGAGGCTTCCACCTTTCGTTCACTCGCTTTTAAACTGTGCAACTGAAAAATCATGCTAGGCTGCAAGGACCACAGAAGGTAAATTTCTTTTGTTAGAAACTGCTCATAAAAGACTTATTTCTGCACGACACAGCACAATGAACACTGACCAAAAACGCTCAACTAACCCAAATTCATATCACACTGTTTTTTGGGAGAAATAAAACTGAACTGTGACATAGCCTATGTCACCTTCTGAAGCACAGTCAAAGAATGAAATACCAAAGAGAGGATCACCGGTGCTTTATACATTATCTCCAGTTCAAGAAAGTCTGCAGTCTTTTGCCCCAAATATTTCACAAGTTACTCACTACATCACCATTATAAACTTGATTTTACAAAAGAGACTTTTCACATATCATAAGGCAGTTGAATTCACCATCTGATAGAAGTTCAGTAAAGACTACATAAATTATTAGTGATACACAAGAATCAAGTGCTTTATGAGTATCAATAAATCACCACGCTTTCTCTTTTCTCTGAATTGACTGTTCTTACACTTACAGTGAAGACATAGAAAAAGTTCATTTATCCCAGTAACGTAAAGAGAATGCATGACCACTTCATTTACAGATAAATTTGCCGTTTCTGGTAAAAGTTACTGAGGGGGACAATTTGTTGCTCCAATTATTCCCTAATGGCAAAATCCTTTTCCATTTCTGAGGCAGTTCAAAACAAGTAACAACTCAAATTATAACAACTGTGGTTTGTAAGAGCGTCTTAATATTGATTTCAGAGCTTTTGTTCTAGATCTCATTGTGCAATGCTCGAGATAAAATTCTTCCAGAGAGACCAATAGTTCGCTTTCCAACACAGCGGCAACAAAGCCATTAGGTTAGTCTGCTTTATGGCTGCCCTACGTGCTTCAGATTAATTACCACTTTTGCCTCTTTCAGATGTAATTGGCTAGAACAAAGTCCAATGTGAAGACACTCATCTTTTATAAAAAGAAGGGTGGATGCAGCAACGCACCATTATGACGAGGAAACACTGCAATTACATTTTTGAGTACATATGAGAATGTTACCTTCTTCTCTTACCCAAATTATGCCTTAGAGGCTTTTACCTCTTTACATGTTTTTCCTTAAAAACTCCGTTAGATCATTCCACTGGAGTATAGTATGTACAAGTTTTTAAATACTTCAATTTTTCATCTTTTTAAGCTTAAGAGCAATGTTTGAACAACTTATGTACGACAAGAAACAAGTTTAGACAGCTAAGAATATTTTTCAAAGCATCATGTGGACTTCCAACACCCACAGTCATCTTCTTTATAAGCAGTATGTGTACATACTTTCCTATCACTGAGCACAGTGTTCATTGAACATTATTACTCAGTCTTCCTTAGGACAGGTAGACATAGAAACACTGGATTCTGTCCTACACAAGGAAAGTCATTTCATTGAAAGTATCCTGCTCTTTTGCTAATAAAAGCACATAGATTATATGTGCTAAGATTCAACGGATATACACTGCCACTGAAATTCTGCCATTGAGGTGCTCAGGGACCTCCACGCTTCAGCTTTCCTGCCTGTAAACTGCAAGTAACACAGCACCGATCTGTATGCTTGGGAAGCACACAGCTACACAGCACTAGGAGTGCACGATTGCCACATCACTCTTGCAAAACTGATTCCACAAACCAGATTGTCAGATACCAGCTGAGAATTTCACACGAGGCCCCACCCAGATGAGCTCTGAAAGCGTTCATCCGCATCGAGTAGAGGACCTACAGCATGCTTTTAACTGTATAATCAAGAGTTTTGGTGAAAAATGCAAAAGAATTGACACAGCAGCACTCCATTATCTGCACTGAGATCTGCAAGAATAATCCAAGTACATACACTGTCTGTTAACACATCTGTCCTCATGCAACTTTTTCAGCTGTAAGCAAGCTTCCGACGGAATTTTAAAATGCATGTGAATTAAAATCTCCTCCTACTCACAGCTCATTTCCCTTCAAACCATTCATGATTCAGTGAAGAATCAAAACATCCCCGCCAAACTATGGCTTTATGCTACAAAGGTATTTGTAAACACTGAGCAGCAAGCTTTCACAGTATGCCTTTACTGCAAGACCCACCTTCAAGACATAACATGCTACAGAATTAAAACCTCAGGCCCTCAAATCAGAACGGTAACAACAACGCAGTGCTAACTGCAGGCTAGAGGACAGGCTCACATATAACATCGCTTTAGGAAGGCCTTCTTGCTTCCAATCCCAGAGATTGCTTATATGGTGCTGCTTTTGGGGTCTTTGCACTCTTTTCCATTGCACAGGTCAGATGCATTTTTTGACACCTCAGTTCCTTGAAAAGCATGCACAGTCACAGCTTAACAATTAGGTTTAACAAAGTGGCATCTTCTTTAAAGTACTACATAGAACAGGATTTTTCCAGAAATTTGATACATATAGCTGGCTGGCTCTCAGTAAATCTACCAGAGTCATCTAGCTGAAAATTCAGGTTTCAGTGCAAGGCAGGCACCTAACTCTCCAGCATTACAAAGACGAAGGCAGTTCTGAACACAAACAGAAGCAAAAATGCAAGTAGTTCAGTAATAAATGGATAAAACTAGGCTATCTATAGATTATAGAGTTTTATGGCATTTTTAAGATAATACTCCTTGCACTCCTCATGTGCCTTGAATGGGACTTAAGCAGAGTAATGCCCGAGTCCTCTTGGCTCATCTGACTGTTACAGCAGTAACACTGTAAGCAGTACAAAACACCCCACATATCTATGTGCACATTTGGGCAGGTTGTTTATATGCACAACTATTTAGCGTTTCCACAGCTATAACCACTTGAACAACTGGTTCTTCACATCAGCTCTATATACAATTCAAGTAGTCATTTGCACACTTCAGAATGCCAGTGCATACAGGCTGCACCTCCTGCATTTCTTCAGAAAGTAGGTATGAAAATTTCGTTTCAACTCAAGTAAATGTAACTAATCTGAATTTGAATTTATTATTGAAGTCTCGTAGTCAAACGATACAATCTTGGTGTATGCTTTTTATTTTGAGAGGGTCATAATCAGAACTTAATGAACATGGATTACTAGAACAAAACAGTAAGAAAACTCCAATTTCACAGCTAATTCCTTGATGAGTAAGGGTTGTTTTATCATGATGGTATGCACTGACCTCAGGACTGCAGCAGCTAGAAAAGAAGTTCCTTCAAATAGATTGTGAAACCTCTAGTTACAATTGCCACATTTGAGGTAACCAAAGCAGCAGTGTATATCAATAACTAGACCTCTCATGCTGTGTTTATTTAGTAAATGTAATTATTTAGATTCCAGCATGCCCACATGCATTCTCATTACAGTTTGTTAAATAAAGGACAAAAAAAGCAGACATTGTACATAATTCTGTACAAACACAGGAAGACATGTTTCCTGCCACAATGAGTTTACATTAATTTAAAACACAATGCAATAAGAGAGTACAATAGAGCATAGGCGAATAAGGGAAGAATAGACAAAAATAACAGCAATTGTAAGAACTCATGGCAGTCATACACAACAAAATTTACATTTGCGGCTGGTGAAAGGACTCTGAAGACTGTAAGTCTGGCTGTGAGCGTGTCTTGGTATCGCTCCTGTCCAGAAATACTCCAGAAATAATTAAAGATTTAATTTTAATTTTAAAGATGTAAAGTTTAATTCAACAGCCCAACTGCAGTATTCTGAGCAATCTCCTTAGAATTTTCTTTCTAGTTACGAATACATATAGAATATCCACCCATGTATCACCACCAATACTATTTTGAATTATTACCTTATGTTGCAAGTAAGAGTAGGAGTTACTTCTCTTGAAGAATTATTCCAGTTGTTTTTAAACACAGACAGTTCAAACAGACAATCTGGGTGGTCTGGTTATTTTTTGGGAGAAGTGGTAAACCAGTCCAGTTTCAGTTCTCAAGCAAGCACCTTTGTATACAAGCAGTGACATTTCCGGATTGGTTTAAAACACACTTGTTACTGAAAGGTTCCCGCTAACTTCGTTCTTGGGTTGCACCTAACAATTATCAAATCAGCAAGGGCTTGCTGATGCATCTGAAATTTAGGGGGGTGGGGGGGGGGAAGGGGACTAAGTAATTTCCAGCTGCATCCATGCATCAATCTAACCCATTCTGCAGCCATGGGCTAGAGTCAATACAAGGAAGAGCTGGAGGGCCCACTTTTGATAGATCCTTGAACTTAACTTCAGCTTAAGCTGATCATGATATACATATTATGTTCCTAACAGCAGACCCATGCCAGAGCTGTATAAAAAAATTTTTGCAGCGGATGCAAATGGACCAGGTATGTTTAACAAATACTCTTGGCATAGTTCCTCAACTGGGGTAAACTGTCATTGACTTCAAAGGAACTACAGATCTATCTTTTGAAAGTATTTTTGGAGCCTATTACTTTAGGCAATGAAAAAAAGGAACCTCTTAAGCAATTTTAAGTATACACTGATGAATTTCTTTCCTTCAAAACATCACAGGCTATGTGTGGGATACTGAAATGAATTTGCGGTTTACATATACTCAAAGGAGTTACTGGGAGCGACTGAAATAACTGTGAAGAACAGAAGCTACCAATATAAAGAAAAGTATTTATAAAATAAGAAAATATTTTTCCCTAAACTTTTAGATTTCTTTCAGAATATCCTAGTTTATATTTGTCATTTGTTCCCATTTATAGGATAAATTCTTCAATTTCTTTCAAGAGATACTAATTTCAAAGATATTTCTGCTAGGGAAAAATGTGTTAATTCCTCTGCTCTTACCCAAAATATACTGCTATACGTTATTCTTTTACACATAAAAAGCCCGATACATGAACATCTGAGTAAAGAGATGATGAAACTACAAGCTTTGATAACGTCTATCTTACAGTTCCATTCATACACCACCACTATAACTTAGCACTTTTACAGCTTTGCTATCTCAGTCGCTACACCGCCACGCTCATAACAAGATCAACTTCCAGTTCGCTTTCATACATAATCTCCTGTTTGTCTACTCAGCTATTTGTACTGTTTCACAATAGAGTTCAGGTTAAGAAGTCTTCCCTTTTTCCATCAATCAATAAAACCTTCTGTTAGCTATTATTTCTCACATACAGATTTCCCTTCAAAAGATAGGTATTTGCAAGAGGAAGAGAGCTAGAAAGTCACATATCCCAGGAAAACGGGAATGGGAATGCCAAAACACCTGGCACGACAACTTTCACCTGGAGGCAAATCCCCCCAGGGGACAGGTTAGCAAGGTTAGATCTCCGCACGAGCAGGTCAACTGGAAAAAGCAGAGGACGAAAGAGAAACTCCCACAAAGCTCCTAACTCCTCTCTCTATCGTTGGTCCGTAAAGTATAACAGGGTATTTTGTGTTACCACAATATTTTATAATAGCAGGTACGTACAAGAGTCACACAGCATGAGCCATCACGAACACCCCCACACACGAGGAGCTGGCATTTGATTATTTACAAAGTCACATTAAAGGAAGATAAGTAATCCTCATAGCTTTCCTTCGTCACACAAACAAGCGCTGGCGTTACTACGGAGATATCACAAGTCATTTGGAAACAGACATGCTTCTATTAAAATAGCCTGGTCTATGGAAGGAAAGGTTTCAGAAAAATCCTCTTGGAGAATTGCAGCATAAAACAAAATTGAAAGTTTCAAGGCTGTGGGAGGCAAGGGTTTGAACTGGCCTGAAAAAAAAAAAAAAAATCAGACTAGCAAACTCTTATAAACCAGTGCTTTCATTATGCAAACTAAATTAGAAAATTCAAGTCAGATTATACATAGATCTGTAGCTTCATTTTTCAAAATAAGAGCTAAAAGCACCATAGAAGCACGACTTCCAAAGGAGGAATTTTTGAGTTTACACAGTCCTGCCAAAGCTATTACCTGCTGGTTAAGGTACTTGCACAGGAAATGGGGTTTTGAACCCTCACTTAAAAAAAACTGCAAGTCTCTAATCAAATGAATTAATGACAAGATTATCAGTTCAAAGGTAGACAGCAGAACCCCTTTTTATTTGCATTTCATAGCAGGAGAAAGAAATAGCAAAAAAAGCTGCATCTCTCTAAGCACACTAGTTAGATTAAACTTTCCAGATATCAAATGAGATTTATACAGTAGATATGTACTTAGCTGCTCAAGCTACACTAATCCTGCATACTTACAAATGCAAAACTCAAATGGTATTCATATCCAAAAAATAATACAATCAACAGAGGAAGGTGCCTAAAATTAGAGTAAACTGCTGAGTACAAGTTTTAGGCTAATCATTTGAATTTTAAGTCTGTTGTATGTGCTCAAGTTTCATTTGTTTCAGTCTGGTCCAGTAGTACCAGGAACTTATCCATTCTAAATATGCCTCTGCCATACACTTTCTCCAGATGAGAGCAAGTACATAACATCTTTAATTTAGTTTCTGTATCTGTAAAACAAAGATAACTTATCTCTAAGGTTAACAGAGCTAGTGTTGATAAGATGCTTTCAAGAGTATGATTTTTTCCTACTCATCTCCATCATGAAGGAATCGCAGGTTAGACTGAGACCCATGCAAACCATAATTAAAATTACATTAATTTGTCTTTCAACATACCCCTGAAAACTATGAAATAAGAGCACAGTAGTTTCTGTTTTATTACTTTCACTTATAAAACTTAAACATTTAATCAAGTAAATATCTTCTCTTACCCAGTCTTCAGTACACAGAGAAACCGGAAAAGGTATTACTGATTTGGCTTGCGCTTATGTGGAGGGAAAAAAAAAAAATCACTAATCTAAGCTCTTTGATATTAATTTAGGGTTTAATCTTTTTCATAAAAAACAGTAATTCCACACTTTTTCAGTCTCTCCCACCTCTCCATACTCTGTACAGTGAGATAAGAGAAAGGTGAGAAGGAAAAAGACACTCGAAAGACTGTTCTTCTGTCCCCGTTTTGAGGCCCTTTTAGCCAATAGCACATTTTAGTAAGCTAACTACATCCTAAATAGTATCTGTGCAAATTGCATTCTCTTAGAGCCTACCAGACACAACAGAATAGAAGTGGGACAGGGATTTTATGAAAAGGCCCTGACAGAAGGTGTGAACCAGACATTTCCAGACCAGCCACAGTACGCAACAGACAGAAAATCCTTTCATTTCAGGGAGCATTTTGAAAAATGTGATGTACTGAATACCCCAAGTACAGGGACACAGACATCCTGAAAAGGTAAAAGACCTCCATCAGTTTACCAATGGAGTTTCAAAGCCAGAAATCACTTTTTTTTGTGTGTGTGAGCTCAAAAAAGAGCCTGGGCCAACAGAAGGTCCAAAAGAGTAACAGCTTACTGCCTTGACTTCTATAAAATTCACATCAGGTAGAACCAACCAATCATATTCACATCAGCTGCTGTCAGACTTTCGTTTAGTTCATTAAAATATCTTGTTTGGTCAGTCCTACCACTATATATATATTTTTTAAATACAGTGAATCCTTAACTAAAGAGGCAAACTGACATGAAGCAGCCACTTAAAAGCCTTTCCAGATTACCACTGCACTCTTTGCGGTGAGGATTTGGGCATAGTACCCTTCATTTCTCAGAACACTTCAATGCAAACTCCAAATCCACGCTGCACCACCACAGACATGTACTGCCAGTGAAACGAGCCAAAACTTGTCCTCTAGTTTGAGGTGGTCTTTTCAGCTAAGGTTGGGAGATGGCCCAAAACTGTGATCACTGTTCTGCTTCTTAAACCCCACTTCAAAGTCGAAAAAAGCGGAATTTCCTCTCTTGCTGCTTAAGGCAGATTTAACTGGATACACATATGGCGTAAGCGCCAAACCCATTTAGAGTTAGAGGAACTTGCAAAACATACACAGGCAGATTCTGTTGTTCTTACTCACTTTAAATAGCTCCAACTAAACTAGTGGGACTTCTCAACATCATTAAGAAAGGCGGGATCGAATCCAACAAGAGAACGTGCACAATCTGTAGTTGAAAACCAGAAACTACACTGTGTAGAGTGGCAATCTGGGGAGACTTTCAAGGGACCATTTAATGGACAGTTATGTAAGTCAAAAAGCAGTAGTACAGTCTTATTTCAGGACTTGTTTCAAGCAGTGACTGCGTATCAGATTAAATTTCAGACCTACTCAGAAATGTTTGTTAATCAGGGGAGGAACCTCCAGCTCAAGATGCTCTGGTGAATCAGTATTAAACCCAATGGAAAAGAGCACACTTAATATTAGGTTAATGCAAAACACTCAACTGCAAAATGCTGGCGGTGTTCACCAGCTATGCTTTACGCAGGCAGGCATTTTGGCAAGACAGAATGCAAGTTTTCTTTCGGAGAAGATTTAGGTCCCTTCTTCCTGCTATCACTCAGCCTCTCTTACTTACATATACAGAGATACAGGTATATATTAAAAAAAAAAAAAAAGAAACTTAAAGATTACTGATCTCCTTGAAACATCCGGAAAAAAAAAAAAAAAAACCCAAAACCATCATTTGAATCAAGAGCCTGAAAGGGGAAGGAGGAAAAGGCTTCCCCTCAGAAACCACGGGCCAGCGGCAGCGGCTTCACTCCGAGGCAGGAGCGGGGCAGGTGCCCCAGGGCCCAAGCAGGACTTCCCCGGGGGGGCGGGGGGGGGGCGGCGGCGGTGCCGCCGGCCCGGCCGGACCCTCTCTCCTCCTCCACTTCCTCTCCCCCTCCTCGGCGGCCCCCTCGCCCCTCACCTCGGGCCCGCTCCTCCCCCCCCGGTACGCGCCCACCCCGACCCCTCTCACCACCCCTTTCCCCTCCTTCCCTCCCCCCCACCGCCGCCGCCGCCGCCTCTCTCACCCTCCCGGGCTTTCAGCAGCACCGTGTTGGCCACGATGTTCTCGATTTCCATGGTCGGGGGCTCCCTCCCCTCAGGGCAGCCGGAGCCCAGGCCGCCCCGGGGCTGCTCCTACTGCCTCCTTCGCCCCCTCCTCAGGCCCCGCCGCCGCCGCCGCCGCCGCGCCGCCGAGGCTCCGCTCATCCGGCCGCGCAGGACCTCAGCGCCGCGCTCGCCTCTTCCCCATCACCCGCTGCTCGCCCCGGCACCGGCCTCCCCCTCCCCGAGGGCGGAGGCAAGCAGCAGGCAACGACCGCCCGCCCGGGCCATGGCTCGACCGCCCTCCTCCGCCCACCGCAACCGGCGCCGCCTCTGCGCTCCTGTCCCGCCCCAGGCCCCCCCCTCCTTTTGAGACTACAATTCCCAGCAGGCCCCGCGCCACGGCAACGCCCCAGCGGGCGGCCGCACGGGGGAGCGCGCCGCGCTCTGCATGCTGGGACATGTAGTGCTTTGAGCCTTTCCCTTCTTCCCCCGTGGCTTTTCCCACAGCGGGAGGGGAGAGGAGCGGCAAGTCTCGCGAGAGTTGGGCTAAGCTCTCGCGAGAGGTGCAGGAGCCGCCGGTGCGCGTGCGGTGGTGGCCGGGTGCGCTCGTCGCGGTAGAGCGGTCAGTTCCCGTCCCTGCTCTCCCCTCCCTCCCTCCCTCCCCGCCGGCTCTCGCGGGATTGGGGGGGGAAATCTCGCGCGACCCCGCACCGGTTCTGGGGCAGCGATCAGGCCCGCGAGGCAGTTTTGGGGGTGTTCGCCCCCCCGGGCGCCATTTTGCTCTGCCTTTTGGCTCCTCCAGCCCTTGGCTCCTGCGCGCCGATGGGTGAGGGCTGAGCCTCTGCTTCCCCCCACGCGCACGCACACAGCCCAGCATGGGGAAGGCAGGTAAGCGGAAGAGAAAGGCCTCAGCGCCCAGTGGATCCAAGGGCCGCACGAAGTCCACCATAGAGGTGGTCAGGAGCAACCCCTTCGAGGTGAAGGTCAACAGGCAGAAGTTTAACATCTTGGGGAGGAAGACCAAGAATGACGTGGGGTTGCCTGGTGTCTCACGGTCCAAGGCCATCAAGAAGGTAAGAGGCTATCAGAAGATGAGAGGAGTAGATGCGGATGTGGTGGAGAGGTGATCAGGCTGGAGCCACCTCAGGTGAGATAAGAGGTTACCTCCGTCGTGTGTGGGAGAAGTGGCTGCGCGCTTCACATTGCACAGGTGGTGGTGGGGAGCCTGCTGAGATGTCTCCAGTGCCATGCACAGGGCTCAGCAGTGCAAATCTGCCCTATCACATCTGTGGGAATGATTCTTTTTCTCAAAATTCCCTGGCCCAGAGCACAACAGCACATATGTTGTCAAGAAGCAAACGTAGGACTAGAGCACAGAGGACGTTAAGTTTTCATTCTCTTAGTTAATTTTAGTTGCTGCAGGATTTCTCTTTCTTGATGATGATGCAACATTACTGCAATAGTCAAAGCCTGAAAGAAGGTTAAGCCTTATTGCAGTGGGAAATGTGTAGATACAAAGAAATTACCATTGATTTGGAAAACTTGAAGATCACTTTTGCTGCACTGGTTAAATAGTTGTTTTGTAGAAGCATATCGGGATGCAAAATGTGTCCTCCTTGCTCTCATAAGAATGCACGTAAAACTTACGATGAGTAACTCTCTTATCCTCCACTGTTCACCCTTTTAAAATTGCTCGCAATGTTATTCCTTATTTTCTGTACTGACATCAGGGTCAGAGCTCTCTGTTTACATTATTGTGCCCTCTGGCCCCTGAGAACCTGTTTATATCAGGTAAGAATGCGTGCATCTTGCCTTTTGTGTATCCTTCTAAGTGTAATAGTCAACACTTGATAAATAGCGCGAATCTAATACACGTGCTCTTGCAGGCTTACTTACGGTCCATGATGTAATCTTCATCTGAGGCCACAGATGTAGACAGACTTTCTCAGGAGTGGGTAATATCAGAGTGGGAATGTAGGTGTGAACTACTTAGCTTTATTAACATTTATGACATAATTTTTCTTATAGTTCAGGCATGAGCTTAAGTGCCTGCAATGTTGAACTACAGGTGTGTGATTGTACTAGAAATGTAACTTGAAGATCCTGTGTTAGAAAGGAAATGGTTAGGCAACAGCATACAAAGGCGACTTCTTTTCTTTTAAATGCTCTTCCTTGTATTCTTACTGTATCTGTCCAAAGTCCCAATACTCCTTTTTTTAAATGTCATTCCCCTATTTCTGTTTGTCTGTTTCCTGAGCGTATGAATCTGTTTCCTGAAAGCCTCTCACTCACTCTTTATTCACTTTGCAGATATCCTAGACGGTGAGTTTTTGTGGAAGCAAATTTGTAATGTTGTTTGAACGTTTGCTTCTTTGTTTTCCCTCAGTTGAGCACATTGCTGCCTCTGTAATAGACTACAGACTAGACCATCAGAATGGCTACTAGCTTCACTAGCTAGCTGACCAAAACTGTATTGTTTCCAGAAAAATGTTGTCTCATGCCATGCCTCTGGGATTCCAGCAGCATACCTCCTCCTTCACTGAAGCACTGGAATTTGATTTCTAAGCTGAAGTTTGATTTCTAAGCTGCCCCCGCCAACAATACAAAAAGGCAGTAAAAACCTCAGATTCTGTTAAAGCAGAAAAGGCGTAACTTAAATGTTTGTCCCTGAGAGTCTCGCTGACATACGATCTTTTCTCAAACACAATTTAAAGCATTTACTGAAAAGAGAAGCAGCTTGTTTATTTGTTTGTTTTAATATAGTAAAAGGGAAAGGATAATTTATCGTTTTGCATGCATTATGAGACGTCATGTATTAAAACTGTATGACTAAAAATAATCCGTGAGGGAGATACCAGTATCTAATAACTGGTGAATAAAACTGTTCTTCCATATCCAAAGTATTAAGATATATTAAAGTTCTTGCATAGTGCTTACATTGCATGGCCATTTATATTCTGCATGCAGGATGTAAATAGAAGATAGAACTGCAACAGTAGTAGATGCAGATGCCACCAAAGCCAACACCAGAAGTCAGGCTTCAAGTTCTGAACGCTCAGTGTGGCTGCAAAGAGCTGAAGGCAACTCAGCCTTTTCCTTAAGCGCAGTTAATGATGGTATCATAAGCAGCAGTACCTGTTCATGAGATTCAGTTCGTATGTTTTAAATACATATGGATCTTTTTGAATCTAAACATAGCCAGCTTTTCTTCCTTCAGAAAGTATGTAATAATTTCAGCATGAAATGGCTTCCTTTTACCTCTCTGCTACATAACCCGCCTTATACTCAATACTAAAGCAGAGAGCTAAGTATATGTATCTGCTTGGGCTTTTCATGTCTTAGATGACAAGGCAAAAAGAGTTTAAGCTGATTCTGAGGCTCTTGTATATATATACGTATTCTTGTATACCAAGTTCCAGACTGAAATCAGAATTCTTCAGTGACGATGCTGAGCTTTTGTATGTGATAAAATAAGGAAAAGATAGAATGTATCATATTTGGTCTTCTTACGTACGGCTCGTAAGTGTACTTAATGAATGTACATGTATTGTCACGTGAGATCCCCATCTCCGTTTTTCATTTAGTTTTTACTTCTCTTTTGTTGCATTCTGATGAATTGGATTATATTGCAAGGATACTATGGAAGCTTTGCCTTGGCTTTGAGAGTAGTTATTCTTCTTGTTTTTTAATTTGATCTCACTTTTTCTTCTAGCGCACCCAAACATTACTGAAAGAATATAAAGAAAAGGACAAGTCAAATGTATTTAAAGATAAACGTTTTGGTGAATATGACACCAAATTAAGTCCAGAGGAAAAGATGATAAAGCGATTCACTTTGGAAAGACAGGTAGACTATATGAATGAAAAAAAACTAATCATGCCTTTTTTAGTTTTTTTGGGGGGTGGGGAGGAGGGTGGCTTAATATTCATGGTTTTGTAGGCACATGCTTTATTTTTGGTTTTATATGTTTGAGATTTTTATGAAAAAGTAACTTTTGAGGGGAGGAGCCAAAACTTTTTGTGAAAACTTTCTGTTTTTGCAAGACAGCTTTTTGAAGCAGAAATTTCTCTGAGTGCTTTCGTGCACTGCTATGCAAGAAAACCATTTTTAGGCAGCTTTCATTGGTTGGTTTTCTTTGACTGTTCTAGACTTGTTATGATTCAGAAATTAGATTAGAAAAAGGAACCTGAACCAATTCAATTTGAGATTCCAGTGCACCTATTGGAGAACAAACATTGCATTTGCTGGCTAGGGGAACTTCATAACATGCTGTCGTTCTGTAATGTGAACTAATGTCAAGTGTACCTGCAGTACCATTCTTTCTGCCTGAGCACCTTAAGTCTCCGGAGTTAAGTGGCATAGTGTCGTAGTCAAATGATAATTTATGTAAGTTATAGTCAGTTTAGTTAGACTAAAAGCATAGTTAGGCTAGACGTGTAATAATTTTTAAGAGTTGATGTTACTGATATACAGATAAAATGTAAGCTTCCTCAGGTGTTCTGAGTTATTATTATGTTAATATAGAAATGGCGTGACAGAGGCATCAGACTTCCTGACTTTAGTTTTAATGTATTTGAAAGGGCTGGTCTGGTAGTGCTGTAAAAATGGCAGAAAACTGGAAGACGAATCTCCTCAACTAGCAGTAGAAATACTGGCTTTTTTAACTTGTTGCCTGGGAACGAAAAATCTTCTGTTATTTGATTAGTTCATTTTCCTATTCTTCTTAGCAAAATTTTGGAAAGAAGAATATCTATGATCTTAATGAAGATGAAGAATTGACTCATTATGGCCAGTCTTTGGCAGAAATTGAAAAACTAAATGATATTATTGACAGTGACAGTGATACAGAGGAAAGAGGAGCGTTGTCAGGTGAGACTTGCAGCCAATATCCCGCTGCTCTGTGTTTTTATTCACTGTTGCTTTCATTATTGGTATGTTATATCATTTGTTCTGTGCTATCTTTCACTGAGAAAGAATACCATGTAATTGTACGGGGTGTTTCAACCAGTTCTGATTACCTCTTGTGTTTAATTGGAACTACCTACCTGGCAGCCTCTTTTACCTGTGCGCTTTTCAGCCTGTATGGGTACCTGTATGTAGAGGCCTTTAGGCAGCATACGAAGTGCAAGTTTTCTGGTTGGTTTCTTGTACCTGTGCACCTAAATTCTGGTTAGGACATTTTAAAAACGTTCCTATCTCACCCAGAACGTTTTGCAGCATAAGTAATGGTCCAGTGTCTGTGTCTTTTGGTGTGGCAGTTTATTGGGATAGGAAGGAAATACGATTAAATATTTCAGTTGCTCCCATTCCCAAGTAATAGGGAGCTGTTCCCCAACAGCATCATCACTCGTGTATGAATTTGAAAAGCACTTGCTATCTGTCTATTTTTTCTTCTAGCTGAGTTAACTGCAGCTCACTTTGGAGGGGGTGGAGGCCTGCTTCGTAAAAAAGTGTCAAGTGGGCAGGAAGCTGAAGAGGAGGAAAAGCCTAAATCTAGGAAGGAGCTCATAGAAGAGTTAATAGCCAAATCTAAACAAGAAAAGGTGAGTTTTGGGCCCTAACGTGTAAATGAGCATGATTGCAAAGGCAGAAATTGTGATGGCTTCTTATAAGAAAATAATAGTGACACAGAAAGCAAGGCTTTCTGTCTTGTTCAGTTGAACATAACTGCTGCATTTGTGTTTTGTTTTCCTAGCAAGAGAGGCAGACTCGGAGAGAAAGTGCATTAGAACTCACAGAAAAGCTTGACAATGACTGGAAGGAAATCCAAACCCTTATGGCCCGCAAAAACCCAAAGTCGGAGAAAAAGGACAAAGAAGAAAAACCGAAGGTAAGATTTTGGCTAGGTTATTTTCTTTTGTTCTAATACCTCGTGGTTTTGACTGTCTTTGTGACTGAAGTGCAAGGCAAAGTTCATCACTTTGTAAAATAAATTGCTGTTTCCTCTTCACCCTGAGGGAATGTTACAGGTTGAATGAACAGCGAACAGAGGGTGCTATATCACAAGTTCTTATTCTGACGTATGGAATTTTGTTTTGAGAAGCTGTATGGTTTAGTGGGTTGTGCGTGCGCCAAGAAGACAGGATTGGCAAGTCCAGTGTAATCTCTGCTGCTGGCTGCTTTTCTTTGTACATTGCTTAAACTCGCTGAATATCAGCATCCCTCTTAGTTTTAGTGACATGAGCATCTACATGATTAATAATACAAGAAAGATTTAGCTCACATCTGACAGTATTTAGAAAGTTAAATGTAAACGATGAATGTATTAATTTTAGTTGTTTTTTGAGAAAATAATTTTAAAGAATAATTTTAGCTTTTAAGATAATTTAAATAAAGCAGTTCTCATTTAATCACAGAATGGTTGAGATTGGAAGGGACCTCTGGAGACCATCTAGTCCAAGCAGCATCACCTAGAGCACATTGCCCAGGCTCGTGTGCAGGCGGGTTTTGAGTATCTCCAGGGAAGGAGACTCCACAACCTCTCTGGGCAACCTGTGCCAGTGCTCAGGCACCCTCACAGGAAAGAAGTTTTTCCTCACGTTCAGATGGAACTTCCTGTGTTGCAATTTGTGCCTGTTGCCTCTCTCCCTATCACTGGGCACCACGGAGAAGAGCCTGGTCCCATCCTCTTAACACCCTTCCTTCAGATATTTGTATACATTGATGAGATCCGTTCTCAGTCTTCTCTTCTCCAGGCTGAACAGGCCCAGCTCTCGCAGCCTTTCTGCGTATGAGAGACGCTCCAGTCCCTTAATCATCTTAGTAGCCCTCTGCTAGGCTTGCTGCAGGAGTTCCATGTTTCTCTTAATATTTTTAAGTTTTTTATTTGTGAGTAATTTAAATAGGGGGGAAATTCCAGTGGATTTCTATTTCAGTAGTTCATTCCATTCCTTGCCTTTGTATTATGTTGAATGTTCTTGCAGCTTTCTCTTGAAACAGTCTTTGCCTTATTTCTTAACAGTCCTATTTCTTGCTGCTACACCTGGCAGAGGGGTGGCTGCCAAGCAGAATAATAAAACTCAGATAATAAACAATTATATAAATATGTCTTTAGCCTGATGAGTATGATATGATTGTTCGAGAACTTGGATTCGAGATGAAAGCAAAACCTTCAGATAGGATGAAGACAGAAGAAGAACTGGCGAAAGAGGAGCAGGCGCGACTCCAGAAGCTGGAGGTACCATTTACCAATTTAGATTGTTTTGTCTTTTGGGAGTGACTGCTTATATTCATTGCTTGACCTCAGCTTGAAAGCGGCTGTACTAAACTACAGTTCTTCACAGGCTGAATTCAGGAAATCTGGGTTCTTTCTGTTTGCAATCTGATGTAAAAGAAAAAACTGATAAGGTTAGTACATGGCTAGTGAGGTTTATGAAATGAGTTACTGTTTCTTTGATAAAAATACGATATCACTTTGATTTGCCTTTAAGTGTTTTAAATCATTCAGAGTTAAGATGTGCTTCAAATTAAGTCTGGGAGAGTGGCTTGTTGCACAGTTGCTGAACTCATAGAGTGGCAAGTTGTTCACTGTTTTCTTCTGGTGATGCTAGAGTCCTTCAGCGGTGGTGTGCATACAGATTTGTTTTGCAGAGGAATAGGGTTTGCTTAGGAAAAATTGCATATTCCTTCCACTGCATGGAGCTCTGAATCTTCCTGCAGAAAGAATGAATTATTTGGTTAATGTTTGGGTTTTTTTTTTTTTGTATACCAGGGACGCATTTAGGATTTCAGGGATACAGTACGTTCAGGTTATCTCAGAATTGCTCAATAGCTAGTAACAGAAAGAAGGATTTTTTTTTTCTATTCTTTTCCTCTTGTTTGATGCACAGTCTAGCTGGTTGCCAAGGTGAAAATGCTTTTTAAAATGATCGAAGGATTGTTTCAGTTATTGCCTATTGAGTTAGTTCACACATTCCCTATAACTTGTTACAGACATGGGAAACACGTGCAAAAACTGTAGAATCATAAAACTTTCTAGAAGCTTACATTTTCCAGTAATGATGCATTGTCTCATTAAGAAACAGGACCTGTAAGAATTTTAAGACAAAAGTACCTAGTGGGTTTGGTAGACACAGTTTAAAGCCTTCCAGATAAGATTTAGCACTGACACAATTGGATTAGCTTATCAAATGCCACTCCCCACCCAAAACAAGGTATCATCAGCTTTTGCCCATAATTTGTCAAGTCACTGTTTGTTCTTTTCATCAGCTGGTTGAATAATCCTGGTCAACTTTGTTTTGCCCTTTGATTTTCTTAGCTGTAGTATTTGTAGGACCTTTGGGTTTGGTGTAGTTACCTGACACATCTAGATGGCTCACATCTATGTATGGCGTTTCTTTTAAAACACAGGCTGATCGACTGCGTCGAATGCGTGGAATAGATGAGCAGGAGACTAAAAAGAAAACCAAGCATATGTCAGCTGATGATCTAGCTGATGGCTTTATCCTGGATAAAGATGATAGACGTTTATTGTCCTACAAGGTAAGGTTGAAATTCTCAGAACTTTCAGAATTGTGAAATGAAGATAGGCTCACAGGACAAAGCAGTTTAGAAGTGACCTCTGCAGACCTCTGGTGCAACCTCCTGCTCAAAGCAGGGTCAGCAGTCTGATCAGACCAGATTGCTCAGCGCGTTTTTCAGTCTGGTCTTGAAAACCTCCAAGGTCAGAGGCCGCACAGTCTTTCTGGCCAGCCTGTTCCACTGACTATCCTTACCATGAAAAATTTATCTTTAAGTCCAGTCTGAACCTCCCTTGTTGCAACTTATGCCTGTTGCCTCCTGTTCTCCCACCGTGCACCATGGTGAAGAGCCTTGATCTGTTTTTCTCTTCCCTCAGCTGCCTCAGCCTCTCCTCACAGGGCTGGTGCTCTTGACTATCTTCAAGACCCTCAGCTGAACTCGCTGCCGTTTATTCATGTCTGTCTTGTATCGGGAGGCCCAAAACTGGATGCAGTGTTCTGTGTGGTCTAGTAAGAGCTAAGAAGAGGGGGTTAGTTGCTTTCCTTGATCTGCTGACTGTGCTCCTGTTAAATATAGCCTTTAGCCTACTGGGCTGTAGAGAGAGCGTTAGCCTTACTGGTCACTTTTTTATTTGTGCTATGCTTGCTGTAGTTTCCACCAAATTTCAGCCTGAGGATGTGTGAGTTTCTGAGAGAGCCTTTCCACTGTGAAATACCTTTGGTTAATGTGGCACAGTAATACAACCTTAAAGCTAATGTCAGACTATGGCACGCGTGTGTTAATGCTGATTCTATCGTCCCCTTACCTGTAGGCAGCAAGGGAATTGCCGCTGTCCTCCAAAGAGAGAATGCAGAAGTGACTTAAACCTTCTGTTGCAGCAGAGGATCTGAGCTCTTATGAGCTTGTCTTCTGATAACAGTACATGAAAGAATTTCACAGTTTTTAACAAATTTGGTTAGAAAAATAACTATTATTTCTGAAAAGTGTTACTATAAAACATCATTGTTGTATTGCACGTTTGCTTTTGTTTTATGCCGTATCAATTGTACCAAGTAAGAAATACTAACACTACCAGTGCTGCAAAGTCAGCATAGCATATAGCAAATACTATAAGGTACAATCACCAGTAATACTAATTCTGGAACTAGTTTAGCAGTCTTTTTACTGATGTATGAAGTACACTCTCTATTTTTCTAGATTGTATGTAAATTTAAATGTACGCTTAATACAGTGAGGGTAGGAAGAATTATTTGTCTGATATGCTATTTTAATACATGGAAGGAAGTTCTAAAAAAATATGTTTTTGACCAAGAATAATGCTTCTGTAAATGATGTTCAATTTTTTTTCTGTATAATCTGCTAGTGTTCTCTACTTTCCTCCTGATCCTTTTAGTCTTCGTAGCCTACTTCCTCCTCTTCTAGTTTCTTACAGCCCCGTGGAAAGACCCCACTATTTTTATATCTGTATGCTTGTTCTCTCCTTAAAGGCTGTTGGCTGGCGCTGCTGCCATTTCCTGCTTGTCAGAGTAGTAGGGCTCAGATCCTGTTCATGTGCCTTTAACAATAGCTTTGCATGATGATTCTGGCAAGATGCTATAACTTTCTTATCACTATTTTGAGTGGTTTATTTTCTCTACTGACAGGATGGAAAAATGAATATTGAAAAGGAAGAAGAGGAGGAAGAGGAGGAGGGTGGAAATGAAGAAGGTAATGAGAATGAAGAAGAAAACGAGGAAGAAAATATTGAGAACGAAGAAGAAAGCGAGGAAGAATCTGCTACTGACGATGAGGAAGGTGTTGATACAGATAATCACTCTGATCTTGAATCTGACCTTGAGAGTGAAGAAGAAGCCATAGGGAATAAAGAACAGAAGAATCAAAAGAGTAATGAAAATAAATCACAGAATATGAAGGAACAAGATCTAAAAATGGAAGCTGCCAGATCGGAGCTTCCCTATACATTTGCTGGTAAGCAAAGGACTAATCCAGATTTCCCTGTTGTCTTCAGGGGATTTAGAATCAATCTCTTTCTCTCCGGTGTAGAATCTTCAGTATTCCTGCTCATCCAAGAAGTTTTGCTTCAGAATAGTCTTCTACTGTTCCTAGAGTAGCCAGTAACCGCTGACCGTAGTGATTAGCACTGATCATGCTCTGCGTATCATGTATTTAACCGCAGAGCTGTTTCTGCTGCTTGTAGCCGCCCTGAGGAGAAAATGAAAAAACATTGTAGGTCTGTACTCCTTTCTGAAGGTCACCAGCACATCCAGTCTAGGATGCTAGTGCTTTACATAAGGGAAGCCAGAATAATATTCTATTGTCTGTAGTTAAATGAGAAAAAAATTACTATTCTCTGGTGTTCAGACTGACATTGTTGTCAGAGAAAGATGCTCAAAGGGAGGATTCTGAGGTCTAATCCCTGTAGCGGAGTATCTCAGCATTTTTAAATAAAGAATCGCTCAAAGGTTGAATCTTTTGGAAAGAGGATGCATGTTTCAAGTAATTCACAATGTGTTTATTAATATTAAGTACATAATGCACCCTACTAGTGCCCTAGTATAGATTTTGTTCACAAAATTAGCTGTCCCAAGATTAAACAACCTTCCAGAGAGTTTTCTTGAGTGCTTGCTGTTTTTCTTCAAAAGGAAATAGTGCATGTTCCACAGGCTTTTTAAATTGCATTCACGTTTTGTTTTAACCAGAAGGCGATGACATTAAAATAACTCTCAAGAAACTGAACCGGTTAGGATGTTTTATAGCATGTTGACTCGTGCATAAGACTAAATATATATCCAGCTTTTTTTTTGTAAAATTATTTTCTATTTTCCATTAGTTGCAAGATTCTTACTTCATACAGAAACAGATCCTTCATTCAAAAACTAGTTAAGTGTGAATTAAACATAGAGTTAGTTGTATTATGGTAAAGCTATGGTTGAAGCTTACGTTTAATTCTGAAGTGAAGTCTAATTCTCCTTCTGTATGTAGGAAAGTGTCAATGTAGTTATGCTCAGCATAGGCAAATAATATACGATGAATTGAATCTGAGTTTTAGAAAAACATTTACCGTATATTTCAGACCTATATGTTTATATGTATGTATTCTTCAATATATATTCATGTAATGCAACGTATTATTAGTGTTTACAAAATGATCATGTAAAGGCCATATGATATTTTCTTTTATTTTCTGAAAGACAACACTTTCAAACTGGAAATTTGTTAGAAGTCACGTGAATTAAATATGTTAAGTCTTACATAGGCTTGGGTCAATTTTTTTTTTTTTGATTTCTAGTTCCTGAGTCCTACGAGAAATTTAAATCTTTACTGACGGGAAGAACAATAGAACAGCAGCTTATTATACTGGAGAGGATTCAGAAATGCAATCATCCAAGCCTTGCAGTGGGAAACAAAACAAAGTTGGAAGTACGCGCTTTTTTTTTTTTTTCCCCCTCCCAAAGGTTTAAAATTAACTTTGAATTCCTGAGTAAGTTTTAGCAAGAATTCAGGAAATAGTATAAAATATACATGCTTCCATGTTATTGAAGAACAATAGAATCAACATACCACCGTTCATTTGCTAACTTCTATATCACTGTTCTTCTGTGCTGCTTAAATGTACAATGAAATAAACCTAAAAATTTTAACATATCATGCTTCTCGCAGAAACTGTTTGGCTTCCTTTTGGAGTATATTGGGGAGCTGGCTACCCTGGATTTTCCAGAGCTCAAAACAATCAACAAACTGGTTCTGTAAGTAATAAATCATATTGACCGCGACTCCTTTATGGTCTAAGGAGAAGAGCATGCTATTTGTTTTGAATCATTTCTGAGCAGATTGTAAACAACTGTGTTTCTCCAGCTTTGTAGTGTTTTAACATTATTTCATATATTGGTGGAGCTTTAAATCATGCCAAAACCCTTTCAGAACTTCAGAATACAGCTTTTGATCTGCAAGATGCTTTCCTTGGGTAATGAGTAATATCAAGTCCACATGCAGACTTCCATATATGAAGTTATTTAGATTGCTGATGGAGGGCTTTAAGCTGTGCAGTGACAGATGTGTGGTCGTCTCTGCAACTTTAGTTTTTCCCTAAAAAACTAGTTTTCCCTATAGTTGCCATTCTATAAATTCACTTAGACAGGGAACTAGAAGAAACGGTAATTAAAGACTGTTATAGTTGGCTCATACGAAAGTTCCAAATAAAGACTTTGCAGGGAACTTTCAGTTTGGCATTCCTGTTTTCAAACGGGCAATTATAGAGATGACAGAGGCAAATTTGGCTCCAGAGGAACACAGCAAAAGGACGAGAGGCAAAGGACACAAGCTGCAACAAGGGAAGTTTCAACTAGACGTAAGGAAAAATTCTTCGCATCAAGGGTGGTCGAACGTTGGAACAGGTTGCCCGGAAAAGTTGTGGAATTTCTGTCTTTGAAGATATCCAAAACTTCACAAAGCAACCTGAGCAACCTGATGCAGCTTTGAAGTTAGCCATGCTTTGAGCAGTTGGTTGCACCAGCTGATATCCAAAGGTCCCTTCCAAGTTAAATTAGTCTGGGATTCCTAGCTTGACTTTGCAAGTTAGACAAGTTTCTTTCAGTGAATTATTTGTACGTAGTTTTTCAGCCTGTGTTTTTTTTATTGCCTGAGGAAGGAAATTAGTTTTAAAAAATCTTTTTGTGCAACTTGAGCATTCATGGCTGTGTTGCATTCATCCACAGGAGCGCTGAGGAGTTGATATTGTAAGACATGCTGGAGCTTTGTGAAAGTGTGTAAACACATTTTGATTGTTTTGCAGAGCTGGGATTTATTAATATCATTACAAAGCATTTTAACCGACAGTAATTGAAAAACTATGACTTCGCTCCTGACTGCATCTCCCCATAGGCAAAAACCATAGGCCTAGAGCTGGCCTAACTTTGGGGGAATTTTTTTCTTGAGTAATAATTTCGCTAACCACATTGCTGTGTTACACGTTGTTTAACATTGCCTAAGAGTATTGTAAGTAGTGGCTTACCTAGTGTATGCCAGAAAGCCTTAGTACAGCAAAATGAAGTGTTAGGAGATTCAGAAACAAATTTTTAAGTCATACGAGGTGATTTGAGAGTGTATTTTAAAATTCTTAGTTTTAATATTTAGAAACCATCCAATTAAAGATCATCTCACAAGGCATAATGGAAAAGGCCATTTTACACATCCATGTCTCTAAAACAAAAATATTACAATAATATTTTATATATTAGGTGTATTTTATATACTGGTTGGCTATTCCTAAAAAAGAATACTTTGTTTCAGGGAATTTATTATTGTTGTAACATAGATGGAACATCAGAAATCTTCCTACAGGTGCTTAAATGTCGGTTTTTTATTAGCATCAATGATGTAACTCAATCATGACTTACATTTCTTGTTAACAGGCCATTGTACGATCTCTGCCAGATGTTTCCTGAAACAGCCAGTGACAGTATCAAGTTTGTCCTTCGAGACGCTGCACATGACATGGCAGAAATAATTGAAGTCAAAGGCCGTGCAACGTTTCCAGGTTTAGACACGGTAACGTACAGATACTGTTAAGAAAATCTCTTGCTCTTTGCATTTGTACAGAAATGCCAAGATGACAATAAATACAATTTTGCGTTTCAAAGGATGTAATGAATTACTAGCATCTATGTAGTTTCTTTATACTGTAAATTGCCTGTCTGGAGATAAGTTTTAAAAAACATTCTTCAGAATAGGACTGTGACACTGCACTATTAATACAGAAAAAAGAACTTAAAATTGCCACCCCACCTTACATTGTCAGGAAAGTAAAGAAAGAACGTTCTGCTAAGTTTAAACGAACGGTTCTAGGAAAAAAGGATGCTGTCAGTTACGTCCTAATTTCTTTAATTGCGTTAACTGCAAACGTTTAGGCAGTGCTCTGTAGAAATGCAGTATCTCATAAGGCAGCAAAAATAACGTTAAGATATTTTCACGGGTATAAAAAAACCCTCACAAAATTATGCTGTTGATACAGCGTTAACGGCTCACGACGAAAGGACTTATCTTTCCTTGTAATACTAATATTTCAAAATTTTGTTGGCCATGCTAAATCTGAACGGACTCCTCCTCAGATATCTAGGTAAATGGCTATTGGGGAATTCAAGAAGGGAGCAAATGGAAAATGAATTTTGTTTTGTTTGTTTGTTGCAGTAAAATGAATATCCATCCATTTACAAAAGGACCTTTCAACTGATCATTTAAGATCCTTGTGATCGTGACAGGAGGTCATTCATAGCTCTCTAACACGTTCCCGGTAGTAAAAGCGTATTTAAGAGCTGTCTAGTTCTCTTATCCGCATCTGCATTATTTGTTGATGCGTGTTGTGCCACCGGCCACGTAATTGTCCATATTGAGGACCTGTTAAAATGTATCACAGGTCCTGTGTGGCCACTTGCTCATTCCTTTAGCACGAAAACAAGGGCATGTGGTAGAGGTAGGCTGGAGCATGTCTGGATTTCTTAAGTGCTTCCACACTGGTAGCCTTTTTTCACCCCTGCAAGGTCTTCCAAGTTTGTGCGAGGATGTTCTTACGCAGTAAATGGAGTTTTGTTTTGCCTTCTTGTTTGTTCATCGATCTGCCTCTTTCAGTTAAAGCGCTGTAGACATCTGATGGATGTTTCAGTCTCTAAAGCAACTTAAGCAGTCATCTCAAGAGGTTATATGCCATCAGATTTCGCAAAAAGATTTATATCTCAGTATTTTTAGACTACTACATGGCAGTTACTCATCCATTACAGTCACATATACGTAAAATCTATTAAGGGTCGGGGAATAACGTCTTACTGTGTTTTGCCTTCTTACTCTGTGTTATCCAGCTTATTTATTTGAAAATTACGTCTCTACTGTTTCCAACTTCTGACTTCTGGCATCCAGTTGTAACACCTGCTTTTATATACATGAGTCAGTTACTTACTAAGGTATGTCTGTGAAGTTGTATCTCAGCATAAAACTTCGTTCTTTGTTCCTTCCTAGGACTCTGAACTTGTATGTGTTATCATTAATATGTATATTGGAACTATACTGAAAAGGTACATTTGTACTTGGGGTCGTCACAATTAGTCATTGGGAGGAAAAGCAAAGAGAAAAACCCCTTGCAGAATACAGCAAAATCATATGCAATGAACTTTTAAGCAGTCACACAAGAATTTTCTATATGACAAATTACATGGGACTAATGGGGCAGACTGACTGAATACAGTACAAAATCATTCATTAGTAATTTCTCTTCCCTATATTCCACTCGTTGCTCTTTAAGGAAGGTGTTTATTTAAAGATTGGCAGGTTTTTTTTTCCCTTTGAAAATTTACCTAGTGCAGTGCATTGCAGTGCAGTAAAAATACATACTTATTTTTCTATCTAAATGTCCTGTTTATATGTTTGGAAAGTCCTGGGCTGGTTATTTTGTTATTGTCAGAGATCCAGGGTGCTTTGAGTCTGACGTTTCCATAGTTCATTTCTGAAAGTGGATATGGGGCACTGCAGGGGAAGAACTAGGACTGAAATTTAAGAACAGGCCAGATAGCAGAGCAAGCAAGCAAAAAGAAAAAACTTGTTTGTGTGATTTAGCGCCTGCTAGCGGCTAAACCAACTCTGACAGACTTTCTCTTCAGTTCTGCATACTCTCTTTAGTGAGGTATCAAATTAGGCAAGGGAAAGCTGGTATGTTTTTCACATAAACCCAGAGGGTATCATTTGTACAGGTTTTAAATGCGTACAACTCATTAAAGACTTCTGCTTTTGGGGAGATGCTACATTTGTTTGTGATAGCCATTTATTTATTGATTTGTTCCATTCCTCTTTTTTCTTTTTAGTGTCGCATCACAACATTACAAGATGTTGTTAAAGGATTATTCATATGCTGTTTGTTCCTGGAATATGTATCTCTCTCTAAAAGATTTGTGCCAGAACTCATCAATTTTCTTCTTGGAATACTTTACATATCTCTACCCAAAAAGCAAGCCCAGGGTGAGTTTCTTTCAAGTGAATGAGTAATAAAGTTTTCTTTTAGGGTCTTTTTTGAAGTTTCAGTAAAATTAAGCTTTCACCTTGAATTGTTTGTTTTGAACAAAAATCCAGATTATCTGCTAGGTTAGCCATCCACAATTTTGATTCTCGAACATCTTATTATGAACTAGATCCTGTCATGGTTTTGGCAGGGAAGAAAAAGCTTACATAATTAAAGGAAATGGAATAATGTTGCCCACAGTGCAGTTTTTTTTTTTTTTTTGCAGTACTGTTGTTCCAAAAAGACCTTCTGATTGGACTGCAGTCAGAAATTCACAGTTCGTAAGGGATTTCTGACGAGTACCTGCTACTTCACAATGAGGCAGCAGCTGATGCTGCAGATACCTCCCCTTCTCACCTAATAACCATATCACTGAGGATTTTGGAGGGGTTTCTATAGCATGAAGATAAAAGACAGAAGTATGGCATGAAGCTGGTATTTGTCCTTTTTATTTGCTCGCCTGAACTTAACTGCAGTTCAGTAGAGGGCAGTTATCCCCACAGGTTAGTCTGTCCTATAATATAGCTGCCAGTTTAGGAACTTGCACAGATAACAGGCAGAAGGCTGTCTCTTTAATTTGACACCATGTTTTTTTTCCCTTTAGGATTTTTATAACTTACCATGTTGACATTTTTTTTTTCCTTTTGAATCCTAAGGCTCCTAGTGATCCCTTTTCAACAGCCTTAGCACTGCAGTTTCTTATCTTGTGTGGCTGTACCCTACGGACTTTCTTCCAGCTCCTTCTCACAGCATAGCACTTTCCACTGAAGTGTGAGCCGTGGTTACACAGCTGGGCTGTATCAGAGCTAAGCCTTTGATTCTCAGAACGCCAGCAGCCGAACCCCTAGGAGGAGGTGGGAAGAGGTTAAAGAGTGGGTGGTTTATGCAGCACTTAAAAGTATTTGTGTACTCCTTTAGGAATATATGATCTATATGATCAAAGGTTTTTGGTTCAGCTAAGATAATAGGTTTTTGCAAAACTGCATAAGAAACTATTTTAAAATAGTATTTAGCGGTAACAGAAGACCAACTTTTAACCAGTTTTTAAACTTCCTGTGAACTTTTGGTAATGATTTTGCACTAATTAAAATGTGCATGGTGTTGATTTAGCAGTGAGAAGCTTGGTAAAAGATATATGAGAGGCACCGCATCATTAGTCAAATCAAAAATTCTATGTGAGACTTTTTCAGTCAATACTGATGTTTTGAAATGTATATCAAAGTAACCAATCTTGTTTTAAAATAGTCACGGTGGAAGTATTGCTGATAAATGTGATGGTTTGGCGGTCAACACAGAATATTTTAAAATGAGCTCACATCTAATTCTGTGGTATGTTGATATACTCTCACACCAAAAAATTTCTGGGGGTTCAATTTTGACAATAAGTAGCATCACCTAATAGAACTCGATCGTTTTAATTTTGAGAGCTTGGTCCATTAACTTCTCACATCAAGAAATGATATGGAGTAGAACTTCATAAAAGACTGAAATGCAGCTTCTGATCTACTTTAGTCTTTAAAAACAGTTGTTCCCTTAAGAAAAGGAGAAAAGATGGAGGTGGAGGGAGTGGGAAGGAATTGTCATTGTTGATAGCCTTTGCTAATAGAATTGGTAATGAGATCTGCTAATCTCTCACAAGTAAAGCAGTTAATAAAACTTGCATATCTTAGTTCCTGATCTTGCATATATTGATTGGCATATGTCGTAATCTCTTGCAACTTTATGTCTTTACAACTGAAACTTTATGCATCTTTATCGGAGCATACTGTCTTCCGGCCTTCTGTAAAGTGCCATGTGTAAGTTCTAGATTATGTAAATAATGTTAATGTACAGGGTTAAAAAGTTTTGAAATGAGTTCCATTTTAAGCTTGCAGGACTTTAAGGAAAACAAACAAAAAAGAGGAGTCCAGCACACAGACTGCAAATTATTTTCTCCCTTAGTCATGAAATTCCTCTGGTGCTTCTCTCCTGCTGCTCTGCAAGTCCTTTTTCACAGATCTCTCTGCTTATTTAGCCCAGTGATTCTCACATGTTTTTTGGATGCCCTGCCCCAGTATATATTTTGT
The DNA here is from genome assembly GCF_040807025.1 of Struthio camelus. Classification (NCBI taxonomy): domain Eukaryota; kingdom Metazoa; phylum Chordata; class Aves; order Struthioniformes; family Struthionidae; genus Struthio; species Struthio camelus. The sequence continues at coordinate 76,858,861 of NC_090945.1, forward strand.
TTCCTGCTCATCTTGCTTTAAAACTGCTTAGCTGGAGTGGGAGAGAACTTACAGAATGTACCTGAGGGCCCCTGCTGAGAGATCGCTGGAGAGGCTCAGTCGTGTTCAGCAGCCGTGGGCTCTCCCTGCTCCAGCTCTCTGTGCTTTTTGCCCCCTTGCTGGTCAAAGCCTTCTGTTCCTTAATCCGATCTCTTTCCCTGCCCTTTCCTCTTGAACATATCCAGTACTCCATTTTGACTAACAGTTTAACTATGTGTCCTGTTCCTACAGGGCAGATGCGTACCTACTGTAGGAACTGCTGCTGTCATTCCTTCAGCTGACAGCACCTTTCTTCCCTCTCTCCATACATACCTGTGATTGTACCCATGGTCCAGTGTTTTCCATTATTTTGGAAAAGCCTAATTCTGATAAAGTGTTTTCCTGAAGTAGTACAATTCAAAGCATGAACACAGGAGGCTTTTTCCCTTAGAAATAATGTTGAGAATTGATCTGTTCATGCAGATTGTTCCTGTTTTTTAGGCTATACTGTAGTGCATCCATTTACACCAGTGGGGAAGAATTTAGAATTGCTTTTGGTCTGTGATAAGAAGGATCTGGAAAGCTGGCAAAAGCAAAATCTGCCATTGAGTATTGTGACAAGATTAAAGGAAAGCAGCAGAACGGAAATGAATCACATCAGGTATGTAGGGAACGTGAACAGAAGAAACCCCAGACCGTCTCTTGGATAATTTCAGTGCCAGTGTTCTTCACACACATGATAAAAATTAGGAGTAAGCATAAAAGTAGTGAATTGTTCTGCTTTATTTTCATAGTACTACTCTGTAGCTTATAAAATTATGAATCTTCTATCAGAATTTCATGCAGAGCACTTGTTCGAGTGCTCACACCTTCCAGTCCTGTTGAATACCGCTGTGGACTAAGCAGGATGATGCAGAGCCAGAGAAGGTGTCAGTACGTTGAATTGCCAAGCCCTTCAGCAGCAAATACTGCATTAACATCCAGACACTGTTAGAAGCATGTCACTGAGGTAATCAAATGCTTAAAGCTAGGAAAGGCCAAAATTAAGCATGCCTGTTCAGCCTTATTTTTGTGTGCATTATGGTATAGTTTACTTCAGGGATGCATGAGCATTTTATTGTCAAGTTGAAAAGAAAATGTTTCGAATGTTTCTTCTGTTTCGAAGACATGAGACACCTTTGCAAATAGCATAGAAATTTCTTACTCTCCTTAAGTGGCAAAGACACAGAACTAGCTTTATGTTCTGTGCACTTATATAAAAACAAAGGTTTGTTGCTAATGGATTTCTGGATATTTGCACGTAATAGAGAGTGAAATAGTGAAATTTTTGCTCTGAATTAACAACAGTAAAAAGTTTCATGGTTGGTTTTATTAGGCAATCTTAGTAAGTGACAGTGCTTCCACTCCCAAATTTAATTACTTTGAATAATTTTATTTAAAAATCTACTACAATTTTTGCAAGTAAAGTTGTTAAATGTTTTTGTACATTAACAGATTATCATGTCTAGCCCTGTGCTTTGATCTTATTAAAAAAAGTGCAGCTCTCTATGGATCTCTACCATCATTCCATGAAATAATGCATCCTGTCAGAGTACTCCTTACACAACATGTGCCAGTGAGTGAATATCCTGAACGAATGCAGGTATGTGTTCCTCAGGGATGAAGTCATTGGCGTAAATGTTTTATGAATAAATTCTGTGATCTTCATCTGTGCTTAAGCAAAGAAAACACAAATATAAGCCTCAGTGAAACTTCTTCAAGGGTCAGGCCTATTTGCATTTTGTGCTTTTCAAAAATCACAGAGATGTTGCTATGGAGAAACCAAAGAAGAGTGGAAAATGTTTAGAAAAAATATTTGCGTTGCGTGTCTTATCCTACCCCTCTGATTGAAGAGAATGGCACCTAACTTACAATAATCTGACTTAATTTATAACAGTAGCAATCTGGTCATCCAGTTGGTCCTGTACTTTCCTAATGAGTCTGTAAGACCTTGTTACAATCAAATACCTGTACCAAATTGATGGAGTAGTATTTATAATTGTCTCAGTAAAACTAATATAAATATGTCTTGTCAACTTCATTACTTAAAACAGGTCAGTTGTTTCTTTTTCCAGAGATGAGGTTCAAATCAGCTTTTTCGTCTGTCTTTTTCTAGAGCAGAACTGTCCTCTCCTCAAAGAGGCATCATGAAATATCCTTTCAGAATAGGATTTTGTAATGTATGTTATACAAAATGGCCTATATTTAAAAATTAAAGAAAAGAACATCCTTAGAATGACTCTCTGAAGGCCAGTCTCTGAGTTAAACTGGCTTTAGCATTACTTCATCCTCTGTTAGGTGAAACTGTCTGCTGATCTTCCTTAGCGTCCATGATACCATCTTAATAGACTTCTGAAAGTGTTTAAAAATTATCCAGTCTGGAAGGCTTACGGCGTTTCAGTGTTAGCAACGTGCTAATGAATAGCAGTGATTTTACAAAGCGGAAGAACATATTTTTTTGGAGGATGCTTCAGGCAGGGGAGAACATTACTGGTGATTCAGTTTACAATAGTTTGTGAATTATGATTTTTTTGGATAAACTTTTAAAATTGTAATTTGATTTGCCTTTTCAGGAATGGTATCGCAGTGCTCTGAAAGAGCTAGAGAATAAAGTAAAGCACTATCCCCCACTGGTATGCGAGAAAAAGAAGCCAGTGCCACTGAAACAGTATACACCCAAAATTGTGAAAGTGTAAGTAAAGCAACGCTTGGTACAAAAGGAGAAGTGCATTTAAACATTAAAGATTGTCAGTAGGCTGAAAGGATTTGGAAAGGAGGATATATAAGAGAGACCATTATTTGTTTTACATAAATAGAACTGTGTTCTGATTCAGGAAGTCTGACAACAGCATGTGACCTTTCTGCCTTATAGTGGCTGCCGATTCATTTAGGCATGTTGCTTTTTATCTACAGAGACATAAACTGTCTGCTTTATTTCTTCTAGTAATATTAAGAGGCTAACTTTCTACAATGTATGCATTTATCCCCAAATAACTGATGAAATGGCAAACTGGACCTTTTCTGTAGAATTCGTCTGCCAAGGAAGCCTGCAGACATTTAAAATACGTTTGGAGATTCCATCTTTCTCCAGACGTGTTTTCAGCTTGAGACCTTGGCAATTTTGGATTTTATTCTTCTGCTCTAGGTTTCTCAGTCCGTTCCAAAAAAATGCAAGGGTATCTGTGGGGGGTTTGCAGTTTAACTGTTTTCGGGAAAATGTTATCTGCTTGTCATCTGCATGATGATGGCATGCAGTCAGAAGTTCTGGTGAGTGTTTCTCCAGTGTGTGCACTGGGGTGGCCCTTTATTTTGCAAGTTGACCACATAATATGCAGGAAGTAAAAATATTGAGTTAGCATTCATACAAAAACTCACTACTCTTGAGCATAAAAAGTTGCATTTGTTAAAGTGTTTAAGTGTTAAAGCGTTTTGTGCTCACAGATGCTTTCTCATTTCAGTTTAGAGTTTGGAAAAAAGCAGGGAGGCAGCAAAAAGGAGCAAGAAAGAAAGCGGTTGATTCACAAGCATAAGCGTGAATTTAAAGGAGCTATTCGGGAGATTCGGAAAGATAACCAGTTTCTGGCTAGAATGCAACTTTCAGAAATCATGGAGAGGTGATGTAGTCTTTGTTTCAGCACCAGTTTGGGGGTTGTTGTTCTGTGTGTTCATTTTTTTTGCTCCGTGTCAAGATTAACAGTGATGATCAACCATACTAAATTTAAAAAATATATTTTGATAATTTGGGGAAAACAAATATATTTTGAAGTGTGTGAGACTGCAATTTAAGAGTTGTGGGGATTTTAATAAACCAATAATTCTTGTCTAAATGTACGTTTTTTCCTCAATACCATGTTTCTGAAATATTTAAATATATTTGTTTGTTTGTTTGTTTTACAGAGATGCAGCCAGAAAGAGAAAAGTGAAAGAGCTTCTTAGTAGCCTTGCTACACAGGAAGGTGAATGGAAAGCAATGAAAAGGAAAAAAAGGAAAAATTAACTGGGACTATCTGCAGAAGGAAACCTTGTTTTTACTGCCACGTAAAATATCCCAATCCTATGGCTTTTGAGTAGACTCTAGCTACATTTTTTGGATGCATTTTTTTGTATCAAATATCATCAAACATATCATCAAATCTATCTAAAGAAGTTAACTTGTTTATTAGAAAAAACCCATTATTTCATATGAAAAATAAAAATAACATTTTTATGCGTGGAATATTCCATTTATTTTAGTAACTGAGAACATTTGGATGAAGGATCAGAATTCTCACGATTGCGTGACCAGGTCTTAGTCCATCCTGAAGTACACAAAAAAGTCTGTACAGCAAAAAGCTTTTAGTATCTTTTTAATATTAAATAAGTACAAGTAGCTATCTTAATCAAAGCCTACTTGCAAAATAAGCAGTAAGATTTTAATTAGTTTGTAGCATTGGGACAGTCTAACAAGTATTCAGTGGACTAAGGGAACTGTTTTATTAAAGCTGTACTTCCATTCATTTCTTAAGTATTGTTGGATTGAGCTCAGATATGAAATCCCTAATAATGAACTAGGGCAGTTAACTTAGACTTCCTCAACTCACTCTTAACTGTCGCAAGTGACATCTTTAACTCTTTTACACTTATTTTATCACGAATGTCTAATTACTGAAAACTGCCAAGAGTGACCTTTGGAAGACATTTTTTCCAGTAGAGCCAATAAATTCTTTTAATATATTTTTTAGAATACTGTTTTTGTGAAGAAACATTGAAGTGAGACAAACAACACCACAGTTATTTAAAGTTGCTGGCCTGAACTGGGTCACTATCCAGGTATTCACTGTATTCTCCCTATTTGATAAATCCAGTGAAGGTTATTATGCATTGAAAAAATAATTGTAATATTTTCCTGGAAACCTCATAAAAATGAAGAACCCTTTAAGAATAATGTTCCAGTATTTTTAACGTTCTTTTCATCCTGCTAAGAAAAAACTACTTGGCCAAGGTTCTAACAAAAGAAAACAAAAAAAACCCTCTTGCGTTTTCAAACACTGTTCTTAGGTTTGTTCCCTGTGATTTGGCCAATTGATAACTTGGAAATGGTAACGATGGCCTACTGTTCATAAAGAAAGATTTAAACACTGGCAGTAACTCTAATTTAACAATTGGTCTTGGTTGTTTCAGACTGGCTAAGAATGTTTTCTTTGTGCTATTTTTTTCTTTCAGAAGAGATTTATAATGGAACCATGAATAAAACTAGGAGGGTATGATTTTAAAGAATTAGGGTTTACATTTAAATTCCAATGACAAAATTTTTTTGTAAGGTAAGATGTGCTAAAGGGTTACCTATATCTGTTTCTCTTTAAAAAAAAAAAAACAAAAAAAAACCCTTTATTTGGAGTAAATGAGCTTTTACTGAGTCTCAGTGTTACTGTAGCAATGCAAGTAATGCATGAATATCATCAGCCCTTTTTGCTTTTATAACTGGTTGTATTAAATATTAGAATACATTAGATTATAAGTACAGGTAGGGGAGATACTCATATCACATGAAAATTAATAAGATTTGCACGTTTGAAATCTATTCAGACTTCTGAAAACAAAATACATTTCCATTTAGCCTTTCCAAAATCAGTAGAGCTGTCCTCAGAGTCTTCAAAGAGATTTCAGTGTCAGAAGATTACCTGCTGTTTTATTTCCATTTGGCACAGCATAGGATTTTTTTCCTCCGTTGCAAAAGTGATTACCTTGATCTTTAAAAACAAAACCTTTTATATAGTTCAAGTCAAGCAGTTAAAACTGAAGCAATGAGGAAAGAAATAACTTCCCATTTTGTGCTATATATCAGCGCTCTCAATCTAGGGATTTAGTTCCAGTTTATTTCTCCTTTGTACAATTAAACTGTCAAAAGGTAGTGTTTTTTTATTTATCTGACTGTATTTTTCCAACAGCAAGTGGCTTCAGAAGTTTAACCCAACATGGTATTATAATCACCGAGAGGTTAACGGCTGCACTTTCATCTTGGGGCAGGGATTTTTGATACCACTTGCAGCTGCTTGTTATTTATTTTTTGTTTTCATTACTTTTTTTTCAACAAGTTAGTGCTGGGAAGGATAACTAAAATTTTCCATGTAATCTGAACACTGAATGGGTATAAAATACTGACTAAGATGAAGAACTCATTTTTGAAAGACTAAACCCTATATGTCATTAAATTTCTCAAATTATTAATGTTTGGGTTGAGAGGGAATACTGTTGTTCTTTTGCAGTAGAGCAGGAAAGTAAAATCTGGAGAGGGACATTACTTAATCAAAAAAAAAAAACAAAAACCATTCAGTGATGTAAGAAAAAATTAACATTAATAAATGCAGTCCAAAAACCAAATTTAAATTTTTAATTATCAGACCAGCAAGACTCTGGACTGGCTTTCCACTGGGACAGGGTAGACAATGACTTTCTCTAGTTCTAAAAAGAGATTGTGTTTACATGCAGGATTGTATGACATGGCTGACTGCAATAACGCAACTGGACTCAGTGACCTACAGAAGCTTTAGGTTGGCAGGTTTAATAACAGGAACGCCTGGATTTCTCTGAAATCTTAAAAAGTTTAATTCATGTGGTGGCTGGTAAGTTATATACAATGATTCAGGAGCAGAGGTGTACCTCTACATACATTTCCCAGACACTACAAGATTATTCATTGTTACTCTGGAGCACCTCACAACAGATTCTTCCCTCCAAGTCAGCAGTGGTCCTTACATAATCATTCAGTTTTCAGAAAAGGTTTTGCAGGAGTCTTTAATGCAGTTTACGGCATGCTCTGAGTTAGGCCCAATTAATAGTAATAGAGCTTCTAGCACAGTAGGTCTTTGCTTTTTTGAAATTTCATAGCTGGTTGCACTTCCACTGCAGTCTTGCCTGTAGCTTTTTATCTGTCCACTTGTAAGAGCCTGCTGTTTGACTCAACACCTACTTGAGATTTTGTTCTTCCAGCATGCTTTGCTTTTCTTCATCTCAACTGTAGATAAGTTTCAAGTGAAAGTTTCAAATCTCAGAGGCCCTTCGGATTTCTTCCTTGGCAAGAAGGGGATTTTAAGGAGGGCCAGACAAGTATAAAATATTCAGGGATCTATTGTTGATGCAGAATCAGCCCAGAAGTTCCTTGATGGCTAGATATATCTCAGGAGTTACAGGGTGCTGTCATTGGACTAAGTCAAAAGGGACATTAAAAAAAAAATCTGGGAATGAGATTGGGTTTGAAAATTCATAAATGAAATAGCAGAGGTGACAGGTAGGCTTCTATCTTCTTATCTGTTCTCAGCTATCACTCACATATGAAGTGGTATCAGACTAGATTGTATCAACTGGTTTGATCTCTGATAGATTTCTGTGCAGAGAGTAAATTTGCTGGATGAGCATCACGTTAAATTCTCTCTTGAAATAAGCAGTATGGATAAATCTCAGTGCCACCGTTGAGCCCACGGAGCTTAGTGAGAAAAAAAAAAAAACATTGATTTAACTGGCACAAAATGAAACACATACCTATAAATTAGCATTATCAAAGCCTTCACAGTTAGGAATACAGGATATATATATATCTTAAGTACACTCTGATCAGCAGAATTCTTTTGCTCTAACTCAGAAAGCTCTTTAATTCCCCTGCAAGTCTCCCATCTATCTACAGTATTTCAGCTGTTAGTTTTCAATCTGAGTTGTAAATTGTTTGGAGCTGGTGCCTTCTTTTTAAGTCTCTATTCTGTCCAGTCTCATGTGCAGCGGAGCTCTGATTTGTGAGCAGGGGAGTGCAGAAGTATGCAGGTTTATAGATGCCGTATGTACCAAATGCACCGTGCATGTGCCGCATAGGCACCACATATGTACCAAATTCCTTTTCTCACACTGAACTGGCTGCATAAACGCTCAGCTAAACAAGAGGATAGCAGCTTACTGCTTGACCTACTTGGCAGGTTATCCCTGAAGTTTAGATAAGCTCCTCCACATCCAACTCGTGGGGGAATCCATGACGGACACGCTGCTGTGGAGAGAGTGTAAGGGCTTTGTCAGAGGGTTCATAAACTTAAATCCAGACCATCAACAGGACTGTATTACCTGGAAGGGAAAAAGAAGCCCTTTCAAAACCTGTATTAATTTGCTTTAAACCCTTTGTTTGCAGATCCTTATGTATTTAAGAGCGGGAGGATGGATTTCTAGTCCACTTGCAACCATGCACTGCTCTTTTAACGAGGCAGGCTGAATAGCAGACGTGGCTGGACTGCAGAGCAACGTTAGTAGCATGGATACCAAATCTATTCCCGTTCGCTGTGTTCACACGCTTGGCTTTTTCGAAGAGCAGTTTGCGTTGGGAGCAGAGCTAGTCTGCTGCAAGTACCTGCTTCTCAGCATCCAGGACATTTTTCATTTATCAAAACCACAGCTAACCGCTGCTGCGCAACGTGGTCGTGTAGCAACTAACGACGAACGTGGCTTAGTTCTTGGCACAATCATGTTCTCGTTAAGAAATTCTTTGCTATTACCACCAGAAGGAACTGCTGCAGTTTGAGGTATGATACCATTAGGCTGCTAAATCATTGATTCCTTAGGTCAGGGGCTGCCTTTTCCTCCGCGTCCGTGCCGGAGCCTGCCGCGGCGACGCTCCCCAGCGCTACGCCGAGACGCTTGGTGAGGCGCTTCCCCAAAACCCGGTTTTAAACCGCTGTGACTCTTTCCCAGGGCTCGCGCCGCACTGCTGCTATCACGCTCCGAGAGGAGAACGGGGGTTTCTGAGCGGGGAGGCCTGAGCTCTCCGGCGAGAGCCGAGCCCCCAGGGGCTGTCAGGGGCCGCGGGAGGCCTCACGGAGCGAGAGCCCACAAACGGGAACCGCAGCCAGGCCCGAACACGGGGGAAAACCCGCAGCTAGAGCCGAGGCCCGGGCGACACGTCCCCGCCGGGCCGCGAACTCGGGGCTCCCGCAGCACCGGGCGGCGCGGGGCGGCCGTGAGGCTCGGCGGGGGGGGGGCGCGCGCCGGCCGTTGGGCGCGGCGGCTCCCCTCAGGGCGAGCGGGCGGCTTCTTCCTCCTCCTTCTCCTCCTCCTCCTCCTCGGCGGCGCCCGGTGCGGGGAGCGAGGGCGGGAGCGGCTCCGTCCCCGGCCGGAAGAGGAAGGCCGGCGCCGCGGCGTGCGGGAGAGCCGGGGAGGAGCCGCCGCCCGCAGCATCGCCAGGGCCGCCCGCGGGGCCGGCCGCCCTGAGGGCCGGGAGGCGGCGGCGGCGGCGGCTCCCGGGAGGCTCCGCCGAGGCCGTGCCCTTTCCGCTGCGCGGCGCCTCTCTCCTCTGGGCTTCGGCTGCTCTGGGAAATTGCCCTTTTTTTTTTTTTTTTTTCTTTTTTCCTTTTTAGTTGAAGCTCTTGCTCTTGACCTGAATCAGGATTTTGTTAAGGAGTCAGAGAAGCCTTCCCAAAGCTTAGCAGGTAAAGCCAGACGGGAAGGGCAGTCGGAAGATACCAGCAGGATGAGATTGTTATTGGTGAGGGATAAACACATCTCTGCCTTACGGGCAGGGCCAGCTTCCCGGAGGGGCGCTGTGCGGGGGGCACCCGGCCCGGCCCTGCGAGGATGGAGCGCGACGGGAGGACGAGCGCGCAGCCCAAGCCGGGCAGGCCCCCGGCAGACCGCAGGGCGCCCCTCGGGAGAAGGGGGAGGCGGAGCAGAGCGGGTCGGGGTCCCTTCGTGTCTGAAGAAGCAGCTTCCCTAAACGGAACCTCTTCCCCGAGAGCGCGTTCGCGCAGCAGTCGGGCGTCACGGTGGAGATGAAGTGTTTTGTTTTCACCGACGGGATGCCAGGGCGTATGAAACGCATGGTAGTTTCCTGCCTAGTAGAAAGTACAGAGAGGTTTGAACAACAAAACCGCTGGAGCACAAAGGCAGAAGCGTGCAGTGCTTGGGTTGTTGCGTAAGGGAAGTTGCACATAGCCAAAACTTGTGCCAAAGGAGAGGTCGGTGCTAGCATCAGCGGGTTCAAGCCGCAGGCTAGCTGCAAGGGCAATGGGAGTGAAGTGTACAGGATGTTACACTGTATACATAATCCCCAAATAAGAGAGTTCAGCTTGGTGATACAGTTCAGTGGATGAGTAAACAAATTGTGGGAAAAACAAGATAGGAACGGTCATAAAGAACACATCTGTCAACTGTTGGCTGCATCAGGGGAGACCCAGAGCCAGGGACTTCTTGTCTAAATGGTTGGTTGGGATTCCAGATAATCTCATATCGTTTGGATAAACAAATAATGGAAAATACTTGTAGTGGTGATGACGTACCATTTTAAATAAAAGGATCCTGTCCGTAACCAAACCATTCTGTTCACTAGCAGATTTAAGAGCATTATGCCAACAGTTTGGTGAATAGATTGCAGGTTGCCCCCTTTCATGTTTGCTTCGTGATTTCTGACCTTTAATAGTGCTTCAGCTCTAGTAAACTGAAACCGTAATAAAGAAATGCCACAAAAATGAATTTACTGCTAAGCATAACAAAATGTTGTGTTCTTCAGTTAGTGGACTATGGACTATGATGTTATATTCACAGTGCCTTGTATGTGTAATATGGCCTGTCTTGTCTTGTACAGAATTTATATCAAAAATATTGCTCAGTGTTTTCATTTCTGACTCATCAAAGTCAATGGATATCTTGATATTGACTAACTTTCAGTTGGATTAAATTCTGTCTCCTTCTTTACTCTTTTAGTGCAACGAACATTCTGTTTTTTTTGCAGGGAAAGGTACTTAATTGTTTTATGGCTGAGATATACTGTAAAGTTTGACAAATCTGAAATGTGCAGGTTCGTGGTCTATGTATTGCTCCTTGTTTTTGATATTTGTTGAAATGCGTGTTTTTCCGGATAAGGATTGACTTCCTTATTTGTTGAATGCTGAATGTGATATGAGCTACATCCTTGTTTAGGTCTTCAAGACAGTTTAGAATATTGTCAAAGGAAGTGTCTCTGCTGATGGTCTTGATATTTCTGTCAAACTAAAATGCTGCCTCAATCATTTGATGCCCCAATTCAAAGCCTATCAGTGGCTTTGAGCCGGAAATTTAAAAAAAAAAAATCAGGTTTCAAAATTGTGTTATATTGTTACTTGAATTGCTGTTGCTCTCCAGGATTTATCTTGAGGACAGCACTCTGCAATAATTAGGAGGTCTGCCTTTTTTTGTTGTGCTTACTGATATTGCTCTAGTGATTTACAGTGTACGTTGAAAGCATAAATAATTTATTAGCTACTTGAATGTAGCTATTCAAAATCAAGAGTGCCTTTTTATCTATTTTACTGGACTGCTGGATTGAAAACATTTTGTGAAAGTTGTATTTGCATTACTCACATGTTAACAAGTTTTTAACTCTCCTTAGTTCTGTATTTTATTTGGAATTCTCCTATAATAGAATTGTTAATCTTATTGCCCTTGTAGCCTGTTCTTTATGAAAGCAAACTCGGTGCTGAGCTAAGGACTGGGAACGGAGAATTGAAGTTCTATTCCCTGTGAAAAGTAGGTAGCTTAATGAAGCTGTATTTTATATTTCTTATTGTGAGGTCTATAGAAAGTAAGAATGCATCAGCAAGGTACTCTTATGAAAGGCCTGCAAAAAGCATCATATTGACGGGACAAATTTATTTATTTATTTATTCAGAAACAGAACACCTGGGAAGATGGCCCTGAGAGAGGGAGAAAACAACAGCAGCTCTGTCAATGACAAGCAAGAACAGAGTGGCAATCGTGTTATTACAATTGTCTTCCTGGCACTCCTCATTGACTTGTTGGGATTCGCTCTCATCTTGCCACTGTTTCCTTCCATCCTTGATTATTACAGCAAGACTGAGGTAAGTAAAAAAGAGAGTCAGCCTGCTGAAAGTGCTGGGCATGGGAATATTTAGGGAAGGATGGGAGGAAAATCCCTTTCCTTCGGGCACACCAAATAGCTGTAGGCGGAATAATAATTCCCAGCACATTTAAATCGTTCATGGACTTGATTTGTTGAGAACCTGCATGAGACTCTTCTGTCTTGCTGCCTCATTAAAACAAGGGATTTGTTTCGGAGGAAATACAGGTACTTCTTAGGGCTAGTCCTTGTAATTATTGGCCCTTTCTCTTGCTTTGCATTTGGTCATATGTTGCAGCGGTCTTTGTCTTGTAAAAGATGGGTGCTTTCATGAATGTAAGGTGTGTTGCTGTTGCGAAGCTGAGACTTACTTAGTTCTGAAAACTGTAACATAGAAGGTCTGGCTGAAGAAAGATACACATTTGTATCTTGAATCTATCTTGTTTGATAGATTCCCCCTCGCTTGGTAAACAAAGAACTAAACACTAATTCCTAAATGCGTTATGTACTCCATAGTTAAACATGCGTTATTACCTGGAAATCTGTTTCTTATCAAACGGCAGTTGGGGGAGTGGAGTCAACATAAAATCCCTAAGGAGATTTTATAATGTATCTGTCAAAGATAGCTAAGGCCTGGATGTGCCCTTGTTTAGGACATCGCTTCTGCTGTGCTGTCCCTGTTTCATTGATGCAGAATACAGTTCTTTGGTGGTTTCCCCACTGCTGCAGCTACATAAGAGATCTTGAGATGCAGAGAGAAGGGTGAGAGCCAGCATGTTGGTGACTTACACTGATGTCATGGGCAAGACAGAGTAAACAACGATCCATAGTGGATCTGGATACTGAGGTTTATTTAAAAACTAGTAAGATAAGAGCTTTTACTCTACTTGATTATTTCACATGCTCACTAACTTGCTCCCACCCCCAGCATCTCATTCACTAGGTCTCGACTTTCCTTCCCAGCAGGGAGATAGATGGCAGCTGGTCTGGGAAGGGTGGGCAGAAATTCTTGCTGGTTCCCTGCTGTGCAGCTGCTCACAGTTACCAGCCTCAGGTGTTACTGGACAAGATGAGGAATTTGTCAGGGGGAAATTATTTTTGCAGCCCATGCCTCCCTCACACAGTCCCTTTCCAGCCCCACTCCCCACTCCACCTGCAGCTCTAGTCTCTGTCTCTCTCCCAAACCTAGCCCTAACCCTAAAGGTAGATTCAGCTTGAGTTCAAGCTGAACATGACCCCCAGCCATGGCCTTCAGGAGAGACTTCTTTCTGTAGCCCACACCTTCCTCATGCAGACCCTTTTCAGCCCCACTCCAATTGCACCTCTAGCCTTTGTCTTCCTTCAACCCCAACTCTAACCCGAACCATGGCCCCTGATCTCCAGGATTTCCCCCCACTGCCAGTATCTTTCCTACAACCAGGATCTTCATGTTTTTCTTCTCGGGGCACCCTTCTTCTCTAAGTCCTCCTTTTCTCAGGAACCCTTCTTTTTGCACCACCTCTTCTTTCTGAAACTCCAAGCACCTGATTTTCCCAATCTGAATAGTTTATGTGCAGAAGCACAGCACAGGTTTCATGTTCCTTTATGAACTGAAGGATTTAGAATGTGCCATTCCTATTTAGTCCAGGTGGTATCAAAATTTGCAACCAGCCCTTAGCAGCTGCAGCTAGCAAGCAGTAGGCTTCTGCTTGAGAGCTCAGTTTCAGATCTTCTCCCACAGACACATATATACCCGATGATCTGCTGCCTGTTAGCATTCACAGTTTAAGCTATTCTTAGCTCATGACAACTGATCAACCAGGAAACTTTCCCTTGGCAAAGAAAGAGGGAAGAAATCACCTAACACGGTCTCTAGTTCACTAGGCTCTGATGCTGTGTCTTTGAATATAAAACAGAAAAACTGTCCTCCTATTTACCAGATAGCTCTTTTGCAGGATGGATTCTATTTGTCATTGCAACGTGGTGTGGATTGGTTTGCAGTCATGGTTGGGATGCCTCCGGAGAGGAAATACAACAGTGTCTTGTTTGGAGGTATGGCGAGTCAACAAAGAAACAGACTGGTGCGGGGGGAAAAAAAAAGGCCAAAATTTATGTTGTTTTCAAGTTACTTGCTATATTGATATGAGGAATGATGAACTATCATGAGGAATGAGGAACTATGAGGAATTTGACAAGAAATATAAAATGCATGCTTCCCTCTTATTAATATAGTAGATAAAGACTAAACTTAAATAACATTTAAAATGTGTCTCTAAAAGCAGGCTATAAATAATTTTGCTTTCCTCCCACTGATAGCAGTGATGAGTTGCACCGCCTCATCTCTGCCTCAGATCTAGACAGGCTGGAGGAACAGGCCAACGGGAACCTTGTGAAGTTCAACAAGAACAAATACAAAGTCCTGCCCCGGGGAAGGAGTAGTCCCTTGCAGTGATGCAGGCTGGGCACTGACTGGCTGAGGAGCAGCTCTGCCATAAAGGCCCTGGGGAGCAGCAGGCTGAGCGTGAGCCAGCAGTGTGCCCTGGCAGCAGAGGTGGCCAGCAGCATCCTGGACTGTATGAGCAGTCAATGAATCAAGGGAAGTGATCGGCCCCCTCTTGTAAGACCTCGTTAGCACTCATTAGGCCACATCCAGAACACTAGATCCAGTTTTGGTCCCCAGTACAAGACATCGATAAACTGGATCGAGTTCAGCCACCAAAATGGAACAGGGGGCTGTAGCATGTGCTCTTTGAGGGGAGGCTAAGGGAGCTGGGTTTGTGCAGCCTGGACCTAAGAGCAGCCTTCTAATATCTGCAGGGAGGTTACTGAGAAGACAGAGGAAGGCTCTACACAGTGGTGCATGGTGAAAGAGCAAGAGGCAGTAGGCGTAAACTGAAACAAGAGAGGTTCAGACATCTTTTTATGGTAAGGACAGTCAGTGGAACAGGCTTCCCAGCGAGGTTTTGCAGTCTTCATCGCTTCTTTCACATCTTTCAAAACCTAACTGAACAAAGCTCTGACCTCATCCTAGATGTGACCTCATAGCTGACCCTATGAACAGGAGATTAGAGCAGATGACTTCCAGAGGTGCCTTTCAACTGGAATTATCCTATGATCTTGCCCAATTTGTTCTTCAGACTTCTTCAGAAATACAGGCCTGCTATTCCTTATTGTCATAGCATCAGGTGTGGGTCAGGAGCCTGCTGTTTTAGACCCTGTGCAGTCACAGAAGTTACTCTCCCTTTGCAGTTCATCCTCACGTGACTGGAGATCAATCAGTAGGAAACACTGGAGTTAGAAGCTTGTGAGTTCAAGTCCCGCTTTCCCACTGGGCAGCTACAGAGCAGTGCTGCTTGTAAATGTTATTAGTCATATTAAGAGGGGCTGAGCTGCTGACTTGCTGTGTCTAGAAGCATTTCCCGTTGCCAGGACACTGCTGATGTGGCTGAACTCCACCAGGAGTAATGTAGGAAATCCAGGTCACTGGAAAGGAGTTCTACATGTAAGCCTTTGGGGAAGGATAAGGGGCTTGTGTTGGGGCGTGCATGTAAATAGACTGTAACAAGAACACGACGTTTTAACTCAAGTGCAGCATAGATATCATGTTACACGTCGGAGGCTTTTTTGGTTTCTTGTGTTCTGGAAAGTTGTAAGAGGAAATTCTGGGATTCCAATGTATAATGGTGTGAGGGTGTCTGGGTTAGTTTTAGCTGGAACTGTCTAGATCTTCTCCTGTTAGTGAGCTGAGGCCTCCCCTAAGATGAACAAAAGGCTTTTAACTAAAAATAGGAAAGCTTTATTATTATATAATATTGTATTTATATAAATGTGAATGTATTTTAACTATTTTAAGTGGTTTCTTTGGGTATTACAGATATGAAAAAGCTTATAAATTATTTTCATCTTTCCCACTGTGTCCTTACAGGGAGGTTTCGGTTTCTGTGCTCGTTTTCAGCCAGCTTACTGGCTTTGAATGGTAGGAAAACAGTTTCCTTTAGTACTTCAGGAATTACTTTCCATCTCCCCAGGAGGCTGGCAGCCTCCTCCTTTTCCTTCTCAGAGACTGTTTAAGCAAGGAGCTGGGAACTCAGAGCTGTGTCCAGCTTGCTGCCTGTCCTTTTACCTGCTGTGTCCTGTATTCTTGGGAAGTGTATATCCCTTGACCTAGCTCAGTTGCTTTCCAGGGGAAGGAGAAATTCGCCTGCTCCTTCCAGAGAAGTCTATCTGAGCCTGTTGCTGCTTGAAGAAAATATAACATGTAACTGAGAACGTACAGATAAAACAGACACTGTTTGTTTTGGAAGGGAAGCCAGTATTCCTTGCTGCTTCCTCTCAGGAGGCAGAAATACTGAGTAACGATGGGAAGGATCACTAGTTCCCTGGCACCAGCTAACTAGCACCAGGCAGTGAGGGTGCAAACAAGGTGGCTGAGTTGATATACTAATATACAGTTGATATACTAATATGTACTGTATTTGACTCCTTCTTGTCTGCTGGCTTGGGTAGCAATTCCTCCTAATAGGCTATCTCAACTTGCTAAACCAACAGGATACTTTTTTTTTTTTTTTCCCTCTCTTCCCCCCCCCCCCCCCCCCCCCGATTAGTTTTGCCAGATTGAGTTGAATTAGCTCACTGGAGAATTGGGGGAAATGCCCTAGCCATCCTAGTGGTAGTCAACTGTTGTCTCAGCCCATCTTGTCTGATTGCACCTTAAATAGTTATTGTGGAAGAGGTTTATTTTACTTGTGATGTTAAGCAGAAGGTGCCACAGTTGTCTTGTTGCCTGTGTTCCTTTATTGCCTTTGTCTGCAATGTGGAGGGTAGGATTGGAAAGATACTTGCAAGATCATTTTATTGCATTCCCCAGTGTGGGATCTATTTGTTCTCTTTCTTCTGCTGCTTAGATTGCAACTCCTTCAAGGCACAAACCTTTACTGTGAACGTCAAGGCCCTGAGGGTACCAATAGGCTTAAAGGCCCTGACCAGCCTCCACCCACACACCTTCTGCCCAGTGATTCAGGAGCTCCGTATAAGCTCAGGCCTGGGCCTTGCCTGAGCTACGTTGTAGGTACAGCCTTGTCTCCAGTGCTGTCTCTGGCCCCATCTCCTGGACTGGCTTCGGACCTACCTTGCAGGCGGCTTGTCTCCTGAAGAGACCTGTGTTGTAGCCATGTTTCCAGTCCTTTCTCTGGCCCTGTCTCCTGCTGGTCCTGACTGGACACCCTGCATGGACCCAATTCGTAACCTTACCTTATCTGGGACTGCCAGTGGACCCTGCTATTGGCACACTGCTTTGCCTGCCCTATCCAGATTGTGTGGGACTGCACCCTGGTCCATGAGGGCACTGCCAGTGCTGTGGTCACCCTTGGTGCCCGGCTCCTCTTCTGTGGAGCAACCTTCCTCTTGCTGCTCCCTGAGTGAAGTGTTTGGCATGTTTGGGTGTTTTTACAGTGCTAGAAATACAAGGAAGAAAAGTCTCTCATTAATGTAAGCTGCCAATTTTTTAAAAGCTGAGAATTTTTACATAGTTTTCTGGGGCTTTGAGCTACTGTAAGCAACTGTTCTTCCCTAGATGTTCACTATCAATATTCTGCCACCCTTGAAGTTGATCGGAGCAGAACTTCTGGTCTGCTTTAATTAGCATTGATAGCTGAGTGATCTGTGTTGTATAACCTAGTTTTTCTTTAAGGAAAAGCTGTGGCAGGAAGGCATCTTCTTGCCTCCTTATTTGATAGTATAATGCAAATTAATGTGTGCATGAGGCTAGAAATGGCAAGAGAAAAGAGGAATTAAAGATCACAGAAGTAGGAGGCAGATTTCAAAAGACTCTTGGAGTCACTCCTACCTCTTAGAGCGCCTCACTAACAGCAGCAGTTACATTCTTCCTCCCATGACAAGAAGGAAAGAGAAGGTAATTAAATGCAACAGAAGAAGGTTCAGACAATCAAAAACTTCTCAAAAGAACTGTGACTTTTAAAGACTGCGTTATCTCCACATTGGGAACAGAAAATATATGTTGTCAGTCAGGAAGCTGGCGAATGGAGAATCTGCATGCCGTTATAACCAGCGAGTGTGAAATTCCCTTCTCACAACAAAGTAATCAGTGAGTCATCCAGCTTTTCCGTATTACTCTGGTCTGTCTGTGTATTTGCCCCCTCAGTTAATAACAGTGCAAGATGTGTTTTGAGGGTAGCTTGGTTTTGGACAAAACCGTTCTTTGCAGCGGTTGTTTAACATTTAATTGTGTATGTGTGTTAGGGACTTGAGGGAGCCTTGGATCTTGAACGGCTTGTCTGCCTTTGTATTTTAAATGAACACAGCAAGTCTAATTTTTTTTTTTTTTTTAAAGGTCTGGTTGGCTCAGTCTTTTCCATCCTGCAGTTTTTCTCCTCTCCGCTCACCGGTGCTGTGTCAGACTGCTTGGGGAGAAGGCCTGTTATCTTGATGACAGTGGTATGTCTCATGCCGATTTTAGTCACACCATCTCAATATGCAGTTGAAGGCACTGTGGCTTTGTCATTAGCAAAAAGGACTGGGAAATTTAGAGTTCTAGGTTTGATGGTTATTAGCTTTTTCTTGACAAGTCACTTGACTACACTTCCAATTCTGAGTGCCTAAACTTAGGTCTCCAGATCCGTAATTGTACTTTAAAGGCACCAAAATACCTGTCTGTTTCTGAGATTTTTTTCCAAAAGCCCTTACCTCTGTGTACAGGAGTCAATCTTCAGACGCACCGTTTGCAAACGTTAAACTTAATTCCTGTATATTTTAGTTCCCCAAGTGACTAATGAGGACTGATCACTTCATGACATATTTTACAGAGCCTGGAGAGTGTTGGTGAGAAGGTGCTATACAGCAGTGCAAGATGTATTTATTATGAAACTGAACGTTCTCCAAGCAGTTTGGTCTGTTGCTAGTCAGAATATCGAGTTCTAGAAGCAGCGTGGAGCGAGTATCAACATACATGGTGGATCTTGGCAACAAATGAAATAGAAATCACTCTATCCTGTATAGTTGTTGAGAATGAATTAAATAAGGATGTGTGCTTATAATTTATTATGAAATTAAAGGGCTGGAACTGTGAATTCTTCATATTTTGAATTTAAAATTTTCTTCACGTTGGGAACAAATGGAGCAGGATATACAAAAGTGTTCTAGTGCCCAGGACTGTTTTAGCTCCTTTTCAACTATAGATATCCGTTGCTATTCTAACCGTACTTAGAATAGCCTCGTATTTATAGGAATTTTTCAGGGATGCATTTCTATGGATTTATTTCTATTTCTTTTGTATCACTGTCCCATACATGGTGGAGCACCAGTAAAAGTATCTTCTGTTGCATGGCTTTTGGAGTAGCTGCTGAAAAAGCAAAAACAAACAAACAAAACCCCAATGACCTCCCTTCCGAATGTTTAGCTGGGAAATGTGCAAAAATAAGATCAATTTTGCTGTCCTTTATAAAAACCTTTTCTTGCTTCTGCAGATGGGTTTAATAGCATCGTATGCACTGTGGGCTGCCTCTAGGACTTTCGGCATTTTTCTTCTCTCCAGGATCATAGGTGGAATAAGCAAAGGGAATGTCAGCCTTTCCACAGCTATAATTGCTGATTTGCACTCTCCGAAGGCACGGAGCAAGGGCATGGTGAGTTACGCGTGTGGGATGTGTTTGGGATTACTGGCCAACTTTTAATTGATTTCAGGTGCTCAAAAAAGTCTTCCCTCAGATGGGTTTTCACTGATCAAGTAAAAATATGAGTTTATATAGTACCTTGCTTCTGAAAAGATGCTAGATAGTTTTGCTTGTCAGCTCTCAGACCTCATTTGCCAATGACTTTTACCTACAAGCAAAATGCAAATGCCCTAGAGGTAGAAAAACTAACTGTTATAACTGTTATTCCTGCTGATTATTGTGTTGCTGATGGTAACAGCTGAGGAAACTGAAAGATCTTTTATCTCAGAGTGGCCCAATTTTGAAAGCTGGCACCCTGTTATAGGACCTTCCCTTTTTTCTCATCTTCCCAATCTGTGTAAATGCAGCAGCTCTGTAATGTCCCTTCTGCCATCCTAGGATGCTGAGTTGGTTTCAGGGTCTGAGCTCAGCGGGTGAACGATGTGGCATTTGGCTGACTGGATAGTGAGCAGTGCAAGCGTCTGCCCCTTCCTCCTCCGAAAGGCAGTGGACCAGATGGAAGCATCCTGCAGGCTGAACTTTACCTGTTGGTTGCTAGTTTGATCTTTTATCCTACAAAACCTCTGAGGCCCAAACTTCTCCTACCAGACTGTTATAAACCACTATGTGGACTGCTCCCAGGGAAGGGAAAACTTTAGATTTCACAGTATAAGGAATTTTTCAGAAGTAATGACTTTTCAAAGCAATTCATTATTATTATTTCCAAGTAATTTATTGTAGCCCTGGTGAGCCAAAATATATTTTTATTTATGGATAGGCGTAGCTGTTCAGCATTAGTGAATAAAATTGAGCAGGGCCTATTTTTAGGGCTTGAGAGCAAGTAGCTTGGTACAGCATGGCTGGCATTCATATGGCTAAACTCTTTCTTCACTTCATTTCCCTTCTTGCAAAGCAAAGTGGGTACGTCCATTCTGCTTTCTGGGAAGAGTCCTCATTGATGCTGTTCCCATGCTGTACTGAGGCATTACTTTGGAGAGAGCTAATTGGGGCAGGTTGGAACAGGGCTGGAGACCATGGGGTGAGCATGCCCTGGCCTTGTTTAGTTTAATACTGTAGGTTTAGTAAAATAGACTCTGGGAAGCGGGATGATAATGCCCTGGGATGGCACATGTTTGGGTCCTGCATGCGTGAATATACATCTCTGAATATCTCTTAAAGAAAATGAGCCAGATCCTGCCAGGAAATACAAATTGTTTTAGAACTGAGCTACCTGAACAAACTGATGTCTAAAACTGCCTGTCAATGTTCATTGTATCACTGCAGGCAATGATTGGTGTTGCTTTCTCCCTTGGTTTTACCCTGGGTCCCATGATTGGCGCTTACCTCGCAATGGAGGCAGAGAAAGGAGAAGTCTTCTTCCTTCGTTCAGCATTGTTAGCACTCATGTTTGCTGTGGCAGATTTACTTTTCATCTTCTTCCTGCTTCCGGAGACACTCCCCAAAGAAAAACGGGTAAATGAGTCAGTCTTTAGATCTGTGTTTCTTGCAGGCAGAGCCAGGATTTAAGAAATGTTGAAATGCTGGAAGAAACGTGGAAGGGCCGGAGCCAATATCCCAGGAATTTAGCTTATTCCTGGGACCAGGTTTTAATACTCTATAAGCTGGTGGCAACAAAGCACAGTGGTTGTATGACAGTCCTACCTCCTAGCCCAGTGTAACATAAGAAATGTGAATAGCTAACACAACTGCTTAATTGCTATTTTTGGTGTGCTGAGTTTAAATTTCTCAAAAACTAGTGAGACCCTGGGATGGAGAAGGTGAATTTTGAACTATGATCACAATGAGTCCCTGGGGAGGAGTTTCAGCCAATCCTAAAAGTGCATGCATCAGGGAGCATGGATTTTCTTTCAATCGGCCAGAATACATTAGAAATTTTCGTAAGTATTGTCTTATCTTTGCTTGACTATTTTGAACACTAATGTAGCAAATGACTCCAATCTCCAAGCTGTGCTGTCTTCCACACGTACAAAATATCTACTTCTGCTAAAATGCAGTGACTTTTTAGATTTGAAGGAAAAACATTCACTAGCACTGTGATTTTAATATTATATGATCGGACACTGTCCGAGAGATATCTGAGGAAGTCTGTTGGAAGTCTCCTTTGTAGCGTGGGAAAGACTAAATTCAGTCCTAGGTATCTAGCTGAAACACTGTTAACCTGAGGCTTTTAGATGGGCTGGGTGTTTCCTATCGTCCCTTGTTTCTAAGCAGCGTTCAGCCATAGAAGCGTGGTTGGTCTCTGGACGGCGAAACCCATAGGACACTGAATTCAGGAAGCTTTTTTGTCTGTGGTGCACCTGCCCAGGCAAAACTCTAGACCTGCCCTGAGTCTTTCCCAGCAGCATATCTCATGTGACATTGGTTGTTTGTTTGCTTATTTTCCCAAGCACTACAGTTACTTTTACAGCTTTTTTCATTCATCATTTCTTCCTTTTTCCTATTTGGCTGTTTTTAAACAATCCAAATAAAGCAAAATCTCGTTCTTGGTTAGAGCTGCTTCACTCTGCGGTGGTGACAACCTGTTGGTGTAAGGAGGTACCGTAGAGTGAATATGTATTCTAAAAGCAATTCCATCTTTGCTGTACAGGCAGTAGAGAGATAAAAGAGAGCTTCAGGAGCTTTGAGGACTGTACAATGAACTCTTGAGAGTTCTGCTGATAAATTAGTCCTTGTTACTCTCAATATGATTGAGTTTTGATAAGACAATGAATACTCTGTCCCTGCTTTCTTGCGCTCTGTCTCTGTGTAACAGTAGGTATTGTATGGGGTGGATTTATGACTTCCAAAGTCATGCAGCCAGGTCCCAGTCATGCAAAATTGACACAGAGTGTTTAACTGCTGATGAGATAGTGGCTTTTCTGGCCTCAGAGCTTCCTCTAATTGATATCAGGGTTTAGTGCTATCAACCTGCATCTGTGTAGTGGCCCCATGTGATTTATTTGCTCTAAGGCATTTGCAATTGGCTGCTAGGCTGCTTTGCTCTTTTCTTGGGTGCTTCCTCCCAGTTTCTGAGCGGGCAGGGAGCAGTTTTCTAGATGCCCAGACGACAGGGGAAAGGCAGATATGTTGGCTGCCTTTCTGGAGCTTGGCTGGGCTAAGCTGGAGCAAGTGTTCCTGGAGAAGGAACGGAGACGGTAGAAAGACAAAGCTGTAAAAAGAGGGCAAATGGTAATGATAACCGGTAGAAGGATGTGCCAATGGAATCGGACATCTGTTTCCCTGAAATGTGCTGTGTTCTCATGGTATCCTGTTTCTCCATCACTCATCTTTCCATAGTGGGGAAGAGAAGCATTTCACATTCCCTTATGTTGGAATTAACTTGTAGAAAGGGGAAGGTGAAGGGGGACAGGAGGAGCAGGGCTGAGGTTTCATCTAAAGAGAACAGAGTTCTTTGCTATTCTTCTTCCCCTTTTTTTTTTTAATAATTCCCAAAGTTTCTCAGGTGGAGAGTTACTGGAGCTCTGTACCTTTCCGCTGTTGGAGATACTGGTCTTACGTGTGAGAGGGCTGAAACAGCCCTTCGGGAGAAGGGAGGAACAGAAATGTCTCCAGAAGAATCTGTCTCCTTTAAGGGTTTTTGAGTCTCTGTCTATTTTGAGCTAAGCTAGTCATAGGCAAGGCTGCCTTGCTGGAAAGGAGGGTCTTACGACGAGATTTTTGGTGTCTTACCGAGACTGTGTGTAGGGGTATGCAGCATCATTAGCAAACTCATGGGAAAACAGGGCTTTTCTTCTGTGCACACTAAATAGTGTATGATTTGGTGGCTAAGGCAATAGACGGGAGCTTGGAAGGCCCAGGCTGCATTCTCATTTGAACCAAAGCTGTGACTTCATAACATGTTACTTAGTCTCTGAGCGTCAGAGTGAAATACAGTAAATGGTATTTGAAGTTACTGTGAGGATACGTCTGATGTTTGAGGTGCGTGAAGTGATCGTGAAGTAAAATTGAGCAACTTTGAATAATAAGTCAGAAGTATAGAGATTAAATACAGGTTGGAGACTGCAGGTTCAGAATCTGCAAAGCAGACCCCATACGGTTGGTGACATTCACGGAAACTGACCATGCAACTTTGTTATTTGGGAATATTGAAATGTGTCAGTCAGTTTAGAAACAGAGTTAGCACTCAGCGTATGAAGTTGTTTCTCGACCACTGTTTCTGGGGCAAAGATAGCAGTAGAAGATATTATTTATAGATATAGATATATATGTGTGTGTGTGTATATATATATATATATATATGAAGAATTCTCCAGACAAAACTAAAATCAGCCTTGTAGCACAAAGCAGCTTGGCACCTTGTCTGACGTGGATAATAATTCAAAACAGTTGCAGACTAAATAACTTTATTACTGTTATTACTGGTAAAACTTTCTTGAAGGGACTTGCTTATTGTCAGGTTCCTCACGCTGCAGTGCAAACACCGTCGTGCCAACAAGTGCAGGAACTGAGGATTGCTACAAGTCAGCTTCAGGAAATCCTTTTACAGACCTCTTTAAAAGCATGAGGAAACTTCTTGGGAGTGCCTCTTTACCCTTTGCAATACCCTTATGGAGCAGAAGAGGGAATAATTCCCCGCCATATCTGTTTGATCTGTGTGGATCAGCAGCTGTAGGACACCATACAGAAACAGCATGGCATATTTAACTGATTACTGTTGTGGGCTAATGGGCTCCAGGGTTTTACTGTTGTATGCTCAGAGCAAGATGGGGGTTGTGCTAATATCACTGTAAAGTTAGCTTTGTTTCCACTGCTTCTGAAACCCGGTCTGTACGAGTGCTCAGGCCGTGCACTAAAGACCAAGTTCCACTGATAATTTGACTTTATAATCTCTGCCCTAAAAGGGGGGATAGCTCCCTCCCTTCTTCCTGGCCTCCCTTCCTCCCTCCCTCCCTTCCGAAATGGGATGAGAGAGAAGTTCATCAGATAAATCTGTGCAGCACTTTGAAGATGTGAAATGCTGAGGATGATTATTCAGGATTCTTAAGTCTGTTTTATCTCTTTCTGTGATTGTCATGTGAAGTGACAGCCTAAACTCTCCTACTTTAAAAGGAATTGTTTCCTTAAGACATTAGACACTGTTTATTCTTTAATATTTTCTTTAGTTTTCCACACCTAGGACTAAAAAATAAGCAAATTTAAAAAAAATAAATAAATTCAGTATAGATGAAAGAATAAGCATCTCCTGAGCACTGTTTTGCTGAGGAGCAGGGAGGCTGTCACTAGCAGCGTAACTTAAGCTGAGATGCAAGAAACAGAAGGACCAGAAGTGCTACAAAATACATTTTGCCCTTTAAAAAGCCACACACTGTGAAGCTGAGCAGAATTTCTCCAAAAACGGTATTTTCCTTTGCTTCTCCAGGAGGTGTCACTGGCTGGCTAAAAGAACCATAAGGATCAAAACAGACTGTTGCTTGATATGCCGTAGATAGCGTTCTCAGACCTGTGACACAAGCAAATCCTCAGCTTCCCATGACATTGTAGGCAGATGTGTCATTATTTACCCAATAAATATTTTTCAGACACGAGGGATGATGCGTAAAGTTAACCAAATAAAGCACCTTCAATCTATTTCTATGAAAAATGAACCTCCTCCCCTTTTTAAGACAGTTTTAATTACAGGGAAGAACCTGTTTTCTGTCCTCAGTGAAAGCTGCTAGTAATGTTCTACCTTATGGAGCCAGTTCTGTATTCAGAAGGTCTGAGATATTACTGGGGGTCATTGAGACCCCAGTATTAGTTCTGTTGTGTCATCTCAGCTAATTTGTTTAGGTATAGGAACTCTTTTGACTCTTACTGTCAATTCCATGCAGTAGTTATTACATCAGCTTTGAAGCAAACATCTTTCTTTGTCTGATTAGGTCTCCTCTGTGACGTCCGGATTTCAGGTGGCAGTTGACTTGCTCAGTCCTTTGGCTTTATTTCAGTTCTCTGCAGTCAGCCGAGGAAGGGATTCCCCTTCAGAGAAGAGTAAGTGTTAGCTGGCCTTTTGTGTTACGTGGTATGTCTTTCTTGTATATGGGGGTGGTTTCTAAGTGAAGTCTTTACTCTGACCGTTTCAGAAGTGGCGCCCTGTTCACTTTTTTTAAACCTACATTATTTACTTATGCACGGGGAACTGCAAGTTCCCTTGAGCACTGGCCCTGTTATTCCCAAAAGAAGGTTTCCGAGACTAGTGCTTTGAGGATTTCTGACATGCTACTTCCTGTCTAACACGCTTTTTCTTCAGGCAGTGGCTGCAGTATGGAGTAGGCTGCAGTGAGTGAAGTGATCTGGAAAGACAGATCAAGGCATGAGAAAGGGAGATGTGAGTTTGCCAGTCCAAGCTACAAGCTAGGAAATTTCAGATGGGAATGTTATTTCTCGCTTCAGAATTTGGAGAGGTGGGATTTGAGCTGGGTATTTCTCTGTGTGAAATTATTTAAGCCACAGAAAGTAAATCAGTGTTTGCCAGGCACTTTAGCTAATCATTTAGTTCTCCTTACTGTTGCATCAGGGGAAAGGACTAATATTTGCCGCTTAGGATAAAACCTGTTAAGCACTGCTTTGGCAGAAAACCAAGCAAAGTAATCTGTCAGAGACCATAGGCTCTGTGCAGTATAGTCCTGAAAGGGACATTCCAAGGCATTAAATGGAATACCGGTATTCATTTTAAATACATATACATGTATCCTGAGATTGGTGGGGGTGTGAGTGTGAGGCAGAGGGGCTAGATTGGATCTATGGGAGTAGGGTGTCACAGGGAGAAAGTTCAGTCTTTTTGGGCCTCCTCTTGTCGTAAGAAGGGAGCTATTGGGCAGAATCTATTTTGTGATGTGTCTTGTCTGGTTATTTAAAATGAGCATCTGAAATAAGACCTTTTTCCTACATTATATATATATTGTTTTCTTTGCTATTGTATTTTTAATGATGCTTGGAAAATAACACTTTTTTTTTTTTTTATAGACCTTCAGAATCTCAAAATCCTGGGCCTGGCTTATTTCATCTACCTCTTCCTGTTTTCCGGCCTGGAGTATACATTGAGTTTTCTTACTCACCAGAGATTCCAATTCAGCAGGTATAGTGTGCTTAGAAGACAAATGTTGCATACTTTTTTAGGATATTTTCCAAAAGATTAATTTAAGGCCTCTTCATTTATTTTCAAGAACAGCTTTAAGAGGAGAGTAATACTCAGTTAAAAAACACTGAGAAAGCATCTACTGTATTCAATTTTAGATGGGCTTTTAAGGAAGAATTTAAGAAAAAATATGCACACTTTTTATCACAGAAGGAAATACTCGTTGAACATACAGCTTCTAGTACCTAGAGAAAATCAGTACACAAAAATTAAGGCACCTGAAATGAAATATGCATACCTGGGCTAATAGGTACTGATTATCATAATAGTACTGATTATCATAAAGCCTTTTCTCTTCTTCCCTAAGAAGAGTACAGCAGTATCAGAACAAATCTTGAAACTCAAAAAAGGCAAGGGATGGTGTACAGTCATTACATCATACAGTTTCATTTCCTTTAACCAAACACTAGAGAAGTAGAACAGAATTCACTGAAAACAGCTGAGCTTGAGGTGTTTTTCCTGCCAGCTCATAGGCAGATTTCCAGCTGGGAACATGATCTTGCAGCTTGATTCCTTATGTGTATCCTTTCCTTTGAGTAATTTTCAGGATTTTGTCTCATCTCTCCCTGTCTTTCATTATAGGGAGTTAAGCCATTATAGCGGCTTAACTAATTTGTGTGCATCAGGGAAACGTCTTCCATTGTATTAAGCCTGCCTCTCTACAGTTCTTCCAGGATAGCCATGCAGTGAGACATACAGCTTTATGCCACAGTATAGGCTTTGTGACAAACAGACTAGTTATGGAGGTGAGAAGTTTTAGTTGAGAATATCCACGTAGTTTGGTAGTTAATAAGCGAAGGGGAGACTTGAAGAAATATTGAAGGATGCAGGGAGTGACAGTGCTGGCTTCCCAGCACACACATCATCACCGGCCTGCCAGGGCCACAGCCCAAGCTGTGCCTTGGTGACCTTGATCAGGCTCTGCATGAGTGGTGGCAATTTTTTTTTTTTACATTCTCTTTTTTTTTTGGTACTGCAAAACACTTGTTCCTTGGAAGCCAACAACTGCTGTGCTTACGGCACCGACTTGCCACAGCACAGGATAGCGTGTTGGTTCTTTGTGGGCTGCCCTAGAAACAGCTAAATACACAGTAGCAGTCTACAGATGAAGAATTCTTTGCAGTATTTGCTAGCACCCCTCCTGTTATCGCAAAGAAAGATACCACAGGTTTATCTTCTGGCTGTTTGCCTGCCACAGAAACTAATGTGAGCATATATTAAGAATTTTGTACTGCTTGTGTGAATATCTGAAAGCATTTTATCTTTGTTCAGGAAACAATCTAAACTGGACCTGTATATCCCAGGGTGGAATGCTTTGTGCATGACTCTCTGTAATTTGTGCTTTTGCCTCCCTTCTAGTATGCAGCAGGGCAAGATGTTTTTCTTTATTGGAATAACAATGGCTGTGATCCAGGGAGGCTATGCTCGCCGAATCAAGCCAGGAAATGAAATCAGAGCTGTAAAAAGGGTAAAAAAATAAAAATAAAATAAAATAAAAAATTACATTCTTCCTTTCCTTCTCCCACAAATCTGGCATGTTAATTTTCAGTCCAGTGAGCAATGAAAGGTGCTTGGAGGCTACGGCTGTACTTGTCAAATCAAAGTACGCTTCTATCGCATTTCGTTCCTCTAGCTAAATGGCTTCTCTAAACCCTGGTTGATGAACAACATGTCACTTAGTAATGTAACCAAACTTCTGAACATGAGAGCCGTTTCCCCTCTATCAGCTAAGATATTATCGAAACTCAAAGTTCTTCCTAAGATATCTATGCTGCAGGGAATAAGAACTAAGTGTCTGTGCAAGTAAAGGGCATAAAATGCTATGAAGATTCTGTTTTTGTTTTAATGACTTCTCTTGCAATACAGACATTGAAACTATTAAAACTGCTACAGAGCCTATCCCTTTCTGGAAAATTATTTTCAGGGACATCATCAGTGTGGCAATGTGTGCTTGACAGGCTTTCCCTAGACCGTGTGTCGGTGGTGGGCAGGAGGAAACACAATTCTTTCTCTAATCTTTGTGATCTCCAGTGGTACATGAAACAATAGCATGTACCAACATTCAGACAGAGGTTTCACCGACAAAAGTGTGCGTTTCTTTCTCTTGCTTGCTTCTTCATAGAGATGATGATACTGCACAGAGATGACAGGGAACAGTTCCCTGCAGCTCATAAAAGCTCTGGGACGAGGAGATATGTTTGTCATATACGTTTGTATGTAGAACTAAAGAAAGTAGGTTTCCAGTGTTTCTGAACTTTTGTTGGCTGCTCAGTGATATAGGGATGCTTGGACTGTTAAAGCCATTATGAATTTATTGCACGTAATTTTCAGGCCAGTATGATTTCAACACATGACAGAGTAGAAAGATTAACAAGCTCCACTGCATCTCGGTGATTTGACTCAGCTTTTCTTAATAGTTACTTCTGCTGGTGAAACCATATCCACCCTGCTCCCTGGCAGGCGAAAGTTAATGATTTCCCCTGCTGTGTCATGTACTGAGCATTATTGTATGAATGAAAACAGATACGTGACTCCACTGCTGTGTTGGTGCTGCTCTATCCTCTGCATTGACTTCCTCCGCTTTCTCTGCCTGCTTGCTATGGTTGCTGTCACTACACCACAGTTTATGCAAACTGTGGCTCCCCCCACTAGCTTTTATACTCCTTCCTCTTCCATGCGCAGAGAAGTGTAGCTGCCTCAAAACCCTCATTTAGTTTGGCTGGTCTGGGCCAATCGCTCCTCATAAACACCCGCGTGCACAGTGCAGAAACCTGCTGGCCCTGGGGCGCTCTTTATGTGAATGTGTGTGGCTTGAGTGGCTTTTGTGGGAGTTTGTCCTTTTGTTGTAGCTACTCTGGCAGCTTATTTATGAATTGGGATCATATTGTAAGCGTGGCCTCCCTTTAGCACAGTGATTACAGTAGTTCATTTGTAACTGAGTTTTCAAAGTGAGACCATTGCAGGGAGTGGAATTAAAAACTCTTTGTGAAATGCAGTGCTCTGTCTTTCCTGTGAAAGCTGTATGCGCGAGGGAGAGATCACAGGGCAACTGGAGTCCAGGCCCTCAGAAGAGAGAAAGAATGTTGTTTTTTCTTTTTGCTTTGGGATTTCAAATGCCATTCCCCCCCCCCCCCGCCCCCATTTTTTCTTCTGCCTCCAGAACTACAGAACTATGAAAAGCTCAAGAGGGGTTGGCGTAGCCCTTAGAATCCATCAACACTGGGGAGAAAAAGCAGAGGAGGTAGTCCTGCTGCACATAAGCTTTTTGATCTCTTTCACTAGCTGAGGAGATAGATAGAGAAATCTACCTTTAGGACTTTAACGCCAGTTTGACACAGAACAAGAAAGAACAAAAACAGTAGATCGTGTAGGAGAGAGAAATCTGCAAAAAGCATATTTTTTCCTCCGATTAAATTAGTTGTGGGATAATTACAGCCTATGTTATAGGTGACTGCAATCATGTGATAACTAGCAAGAGAACAGAAGAGTAGACTGTGCTGATGTGTAGCCATCCAGATGCATTTGAAATGCCAGGAAAAAAGGGCTTTCTGCCTCCAACTTGAATGTAGTTCCTTCAATAGAAGAGAACTGCCAGGACACCCAGAGTTAGGCTTTTACAAGTCTGACTTAGATATAATAGTGTGACTCATTCATTTTGCAGGCCATAATGTTGCTGATTCCAGCTTTCTTGTTAATTGGATGGGCTGCAAACGTGACCATGCTGAGTGTTGGACTGTTGCTGTACTCTTTTGGTGAGCTATTCAAAGTGCACTGAAATATAAGCAAAAATGTGTTTTCTTCATAGATTTAATCACCCCATTTAAAAGGATCTACTTTAATTTCAAGCTGTAAGTAACAGAAGTTGACTTTTCTGTTTATAAAACCCGAGAGAAACAATATCTGGTTTTTTGTTTTGTTTTGTTTTGTTTTTTTCTGATGCTGTTTCTATCCCAGGAAGCTGCTATGGTGATATTTGGAAGCCTCACCAGTGTTCCTGATGGAGTTCTTGAGCTCTTTTCCACCCTCCCCCCGCCTCCCTCCACCCCCCCATCAGGCCTAGAAGTAAAATATTAATTAAATAGCCCAGCTTGGAAAAAGAAATGGAAAAAGCATTTCTTTACACCGATATAGTGCCTGCATTATTTCATAAACAGGCTGAAGAGAGCTGCATGATCTGAAGGTGAAGGCTGGAGTGCATGTTCAGGCTGGGTGGGAGCGAGGGTACGTGAGTGTTGTCCTGTATCCAATGGCACAGCGCTCTGCTGGCCGGACGCTCTTCTGCCCCTTTGCTTCGCAAACTCCCACCTTGAGAAGAGGTTAAAACGCCACCTATTCTTTTCTGAAGAGTGTAGGTGGTTTTCAGACTTGCCTAAATGTTTACATAAATAATCTGTCAATTTAAACCCTTATTCAGGGAAGCAATTACGATTGAGGTTGGATCCATCTATGTTGGGGGGAGTACTGAAGTCCCTATCTATCTGAAGAGTTTTCAGATATTCCCAATACCTCTAACTATTGTTAAGAAGCTTGAAAAGAGGCTGATTACCAAAGCAGGAGACTTTGCTTTTGGGTAGTAAGCTTTGAATTAATAGTAAATTGTAAAATAACTACAAAATGCATCTATTTAGTAGCTTGCTTGTCTAGGGACAGACGTGTGTTTGACAAGTTTCAGCATCTAGATCTTATCTATGGATTAGCTTCCTTCTGAAAGCCCGCTCGAGTGGTGAGCCTGGGGGACGCATTTTGTCTACCTCTGTGCTTCGAAGTTTGCAGCCTTGTCTTCCTAGGCTCTGTATCTGAGCAGAAGCCACTAGCCCTTCCCTAGGAGCCTCTTTCCTCCCTCTCGCCCCCTGCCCCAGGTTTAGAGTGCCTGCAGTTAAGGCAACATGTCTATCGTTCCTGCTCTCCAGTTGTCCTTTCCTTCCCAGAAGAGATTCTGCTTTGTATGCTTAAAGCACTTCCTTCTTGGCAGAAAAGGTCCCTGTTACAGTAAGGGGACGGTTACTGTTGACAGCTCTTGGCTTTCTGTATTCAAAAATTTTGAAACCTCTTCTTGTTGGACTTAACGGTCTCATTTCCCAAGAGGGAATGTAGCTGCCTCCCTCGCCCGCGAGTTCAGTAAAGCCGTATGCGGCAGGGACGCTGCGGTCCTGTGTGAAGCCATTGCGTGTTTGAAAGATCTCCTTCCCCTGCTTCACTTGACGAGACCACAGCGATCTGGAAAACTACCAGTTAGTGGATCGGACAGATTGTAACTCTGACCTACCCGCCCCTTTCCCATGGGCTCACAGAACGAGAGAGTCTAATGTGAAACATCTGCTCAGAGCATTCATGGCTCTGTGCTTTCTGTGCAGGTTGGCTTTGAGGGGGTGTTTTTATTATTGAACTGGATTAAACCTTATGATTCATTGTTGGTACAAAGCCCCAGGGCTCAGCATATTTCTCTGCAGTAGAAACTAGTTTGGGCTGCGTGTTTTTCGCCAGTGCTCTCGTAACTGTTTTGAGCTTTCTGCTGTTCATTGACAGTCTCTTTTGTGGATTTTTCCAGCTGCTGCCATTGTTATCCCGTGTTTGTCAGCAGTGGTGTCAGGCTATGGTGAGTGTCTCATTTCTTGTTTTGAGGAGCAGCGCTTGGTTGCATATTATTGACTTGGCTCAAATACAGAATTGAACTCCAAGAAATTTAGTAATGCATCAACAGGAACTTCTGTGACTTAGGTGCACCTCAGAGCTGAAACGTGTAGCGGTGGCTCTGGCTGCTGTTTGCCTAAAAGGCCTATCAATCAGCCTCTCCAAATGCCTTAACTAGGAAAGCAGAAACTGTTAAAGGACAACGAACAACTACTCCACTTACTTCTTATATAAACACAATGCAAGCATACATAACCCTGAAGTGATAAGCATGGTCTGAAGGAGTAAGATTAAAAGCCTAGAAAAGAACCCTTCTAGTAACTTGTACCGTGTCCTTTTTTTCAGTATAGCCGGTGATTAGTGAGGCTAGATACCCTCGGAATGTGTCATGCTGTGCTATGGGGGGGACAGATCATCGGGCGGGAATGGAAGCTGTCTGTGTCATGCTGGAGGTGCTACAGACCTAAGTCCTACAGCTCATGTACTTGTATCACAGAAGAGAAGTGAGATGGGACTCGGGGAGGGGGGGTGGGGGGTGGGAAGGCAATATCCCAACCCTGGGAAATCCAGAAGCATCCCTCAAGGAAGAATAGGGAAAAGCAAAATTAATAGTACCTGTTTCTGAAAACTGGCAGCACTTCATAACAGAAAACAGATCAGTTTGACAGATGATCTATTGATAGTGAACATCAGTATCACGCTTCAATTTTCTGCTGTGTGATCTGGCTTGTTCCAGTGTGATGAGGAAGCTTGAAGCAACTCTATTTTTGGTTGTGATTTAAAAGATTGTGACCAGTGGGCAAGGAATTAATATCCGGAGCAAAAAGGTCACCACCAACACTGGGCAGGGAGTGGCCTGATTTCTGTAAAGGAGACAGTAGCCGTCTCTGCCAGCACTAAAATCATTTCTTCCTTATCCCTTAGAAAAGACGTGGCTTTGTGGCCCTGGTTGTTAAGTAAAGTTGTAAAGCGCCTTGCCATCTGTGGACAACACAGGTCTCTAGCGTCATTCCATTATCAAGGTTACCAGCTTGCTGAAGGGAAAAAACAAGGCTCTTTCTTTCTTTATTACGACCAAAGTGATTTTTACTTGCTTTCTTATATAACTTGCTTTTGCATTTTAACTATGGGGGGGAGGGGGTTATTTATTTGTATTTATTTTAACTATTAACTATGCTTTTGTATTTCTTGTGCACTTGTACCTTCTCAGCTAATCTCTGTAAAATTGCTTTAAAAATCCAGAGAGGGAAACATAGCTCTTCTGTAGAGCGCAAAGCTGTTTTTTTGTTGTTGCTGTTTTGTTTTTGTGGTGCGCTGCAACAGGTTGCTGGTAGACAAGCGCTCTTGACAAGACCTGGTGTTTTCTCAGTGAAGCAAAAAAAGACGTTTTTCTTGGCGGAAGGGAAAAAAGTGTAAAACAACTTGAGCAGTGACTGTTAAATAGGAAGGAGGGGGAGATGCATGCAGGAAATAAGGCCAAAAGAACACTAAGGCTCCAACAGCTATCGCAATCCCCTCCTCTTCACGCCCTCTCTGTTCCCCAAACCAACCAAACCCCCAGACTGAGTAATGCCTCTCTGCACAGGTGCTGCCAGCCAGAAAGGAAGAGTCATGGGAATTCTGAGGAGCCTGGGTGCCCTTGCCAGGGCCATGGGACCCATCCTGTCAGCAACAGGTGAGTGTGCCCTTGTGGGGCGTCCACAGCCTGGGGCAGCTCCGAGGAAACCGAGACGGGGAAACACATGCTGTGTTTCAGAGCCATAAATCCATCTTTGTGGAGGTGGGCACCCTTGAGAGCTGCATGGAATGGGCCAGGGCAGCCTGAGGGTCTTGTAAGCTTCAACAAAAGACTCACTGATGAATTAAAGAAAAAAGTACAAGAAGTACAGAAAGTACACAGAAGGTTTTGTCCAACTCTGTCAGGGTCCAGCAGGAGGATCAAACTGACCAAGCCCAGAATGTAGCTGTGCAGGCAGAGGAGCCTGGCGGGAGACTGCTCCATGCCTGTCCTGGGCTGGCCCCAGTGCACAGAGGGAGGAGTCGGAGGGTGACCAAGAGCTAGTTCCTTTGCTGAGTTTGTTTTCGCCCGTTTCAGCAAGTCACGAGCCTGCTGTGAGGGACCACCTCGGCACCGGGGCTGGCTCTCAGCAAGCAAGAGTTGGTGAAACCAGGTCTCCTTTATACCGGTGGCAAACTAGTAACGTTTCCCTGCCCCGCCCCCCTGATCTCAGCTGCACCCTGAGATAATACAAATTAAGCAAGGACAGCCCATAATGTGTGTTTATTTAAATGAGCGATACATTAAAAAGAACACCTCTTCTGCATTAAAGTGCCCATATCCCATAAATGAGGTTAAAAAACGTCCGTGCAGTACTACTTATGCTGCTGGAGCTCAGGGCAGTTAGTCTGCAGTGCAGAGCCTTGCTTAAAGCCAGGTCTAGACTCTGTGGCTAAGCGCAGGTACAGCCTTGGACAGGTCCAGCCACTTCAATAAGAAACCAGCTGCTCAAGTATCATAACCTAAAGGGACAGAATAAGAGGGGAAGCAGCTGCACAGCTGTTCAGAGCTTTAGCACTGTCCTAATGTACAGCTTTGAGCAAAGCCAGACCCTAGTTCCTGACTGGGTTCAGATGCTGACCAGCATCAATAAACAAACGAACGCCCTGTACCTCAGTGAGCGCACCTGGAAACAGCAGACTTCTTTTTGAAAGGAAAAAAAATGGGTGTCAAGGCAAAATATATATCTTTCTTACTGTAAAAACCACAATGGCAAAACTACCCAGGTGTGCAGCACCTGTACTACCCTTTCCTACCCACCTAGGCATTAGATTCCTGTGTTCCAGATCCCAACAATGCGAGCCCTTCAAGAGACGCAGACAGCTTCCACCAGGAGCAGCCATGCAGGGAAGTCGTAGGAACAAAGAATTTAATAGTTGCCTAGTGGTTAAAGCTGAATGCGTGAAACAAGCAGGTGAATAGGAACCTTCCTCCCCTTGCTATACTGGCAAGAATGGAAAAAAAAAAATCTTTTTTTAAATAACCATTTTTAGCATGCTGTTTCCTTGGAAGCGAATTGTTACCAGCAAGGCTATTAACCACTGCCTGTGTATGACTTGTATGCAAGCAAGCAGTTACGGGTGAAGATTCAGTAGTTCCAGCTGTACTGACACCACTATTCTTTGTACCAGTAAGCTGGCAAAAGTGAGCGCTTTGAATGTCTGTCTAAATGCATGCAAGGACTAAAATATTATTAAATAACTAAAAATCTCATTTCCTTTTCAGTTTATTGGCTGGCAGGGGCTGAGATCTGCTTCACCATCTGTGGCACTTTCTTCCTGATCCCCTTCATTTTACTTGGTTCTGTAAAACAGCAGACAAAGGAGGAGTAAAGGGAATTACAGAACAGTTCCTGGTTTCCAAGGACCTCCAAAAGACTTGATGCTTGTCCCTCTACTCTGCTAACTGAGTTGGAATGAGGCTTTTGATCTTCTGGAAGGCCATATTCAATGGCCACTTGCACCATCAACATGTTCAGCTTGCTTTCTTACAGCTTGCCACAAGCAGTTCAGTTTACCACAGGCTCCCAATTGGCTTGGCTAGTTTTGGAAATAGAAAAAAATATATGCTGCAGTTGTTGAGTAAAGCATTAAGATCGGCACCCGAGGCTAGGCAAGCTGCACCTTCCAGTACTGCAAGACTGTGCTGCACGACATACCCCAGTTACAATTTCCTGTCAGCTGCAGGGGCTTCAGCTGCTGCTTAAAAGTAAACTGCAGCATACACAGTGCTTGTCTTTCCTTGTCTCCGTCCCATTAGCAAGAGCCAGACCAAAAGCAAAAGCACTGCCCAACGCCTCCACGCAGAGGGCTCGTCTGTCTGTTTTAAATAGCAGCGAACAGATACACCAAACCTCTGAACAGTGAGGGGAAGTTTCTGTGCAACAGTCATGAGATTTGCACAAACTCTTAAGTGGAGCAGGTAAAAGCTTTACTCAACTGCCTTAAACCATGACAATCAAAAACAAAAGAAACATACTCCAGGCTTCCTGAGCCTGACTGATATTCTGTCACAGGTGGACTGTTTTTAGTATACAAATAAACTTTGAGCTGTTTTACGTTCCTAACACTGTATAGTATTTTTTGATGATCAAGCACTTTTTTTTTTTTTTTAATGTTACAAATAAACTGTTGCATTGTATAGTGGCCTGTCAGTTAACTGCAGGTAAGATAATACATCACTCTAAAAAGATGATCTCTGTTTGGATAACTCAACGTTAGGTGCTGAAAGTGCCCTAGAAGGAGCCAACCAACAACTGTAATGGTGCTGAAATGGATTTCAGAAGGTTGCTCAGCAAAGGTAGCAAGCTGGGATGGGGTAAAGACCTCAGTGGGTGGTGACTGCTCACTCCTTCAGTTAAAGCTCAACTGCTTCTGCTTTTTAATGCCTGGCTTCTGCCTATTGCTCAGGTGGGATGCCCTAGGAAGAAAACCCAACAATGACCAATTTATTTTACTTATTTAGCAAGACTACATGGAATCAATCACTAATCAATCACTATATTATCATTAAAAAAATAGATCTAATTCAAAGTCCAGGGCTACAGCTGTAGAATAAAACTGTACATGAGTTTTGAAAGTAGGGGGAAAAAAAAGACCTTTTTTAAAGAGTTTTATTTGTGAGTAGAACTTAATGATACAAGAAAGAAAGAAAAATACAGGACTTGATTTTGCCCCAAAGTGTGTAACCATACCATACATAACTACATTTTTAATTCTTTGTATTACAATATGAAAGAACAAACTACAAAATTAGAAATTAAAAATCATTGCATATGTGGTCAAGATAAATGGGAGGACTCCATTAATGAACTGAAACATATAGCAATTAGTAATTTAATTACGACCTTGGCAATAAAACACAATTTAGCAAAATAAGTATTGTATGCTTCCTAGTGTACAGAGGACATACAAGGTTAAAGTACAAGCTCAAAGCCATTAGTGCCATGCAGTCCTTACTAAACATTACTGTTTAGGGGTCTCTCTTACACAGTGGTTTAACTGCTGCTTCTAGTTCCACCCTACCTCTACCCATTCCAAAATAGGTGAAGTTCTCAGGGTATTAATTACTACCTCTAAACCTCTCTTCTCATTTGAAGCCTTACAGCTCTAAATTGTCATTTCAGCTCTTTCCCCTTCCCTGTCTGAAACCTGTCCAAGGTATCAATACGCCTGAGGCCTAATGTAGGCCTTCCAAATCTATCCGACTGCTGAACCCTTCTGTTATTTGATGCTTTCCACTGCGTGAATTGTAAGGCATTAGTTTTCTGCTGTTTTACCAGTTGCAATGTTTAATATTGTCCTAAAAGGTTACATCCATATTCTGTTTTGTTACAGACCCTTATTGTGAGTCAAAAGTGTTTCCTTCTCCCATACAGGAATTTTTAATGTTTTCTGCTGTTACAACCAGAAATGCATAATACTTGAAATCTGAAATGGTAAACAACCTTGTCCACTGTTGGCTGGGATGAATCATTTATGGTTTCTGGAGAATCCTTGCAGGCTTTACCTATCTGATCTTGAAACTACTTTTATGATTAGTGATAGATAAAAGCATGGCAGTAACTGGAAAATGGCCAATTCAGTGGTGTAAGGGATTTTCTTTTCCATACTACATGTTAAACAAACACATACTTACAGCAAACTCTGGAAATACATCTTTAAGGTTAGTTGGGATTTTAATACCTCACTGCTAGCAACAAAAAATCAAGAAATACCAGTTTTTGTAAGTAAGTGAAAATAATTCATTTGTAAAAAGTGTTAAATATCCAGTGGAATACATTTAAACTTTTATCATGAGAAGGAATGAACGCAAAAGGCTGCAAAGAGGTTTTATATGCAACAGGTTTGCATATGTACCCAAGGGATTTTTAAGAAAAGGGTGAAAGCCAGGCTAAGGCCCCAAGGCAACTGCCCCTGCTTTACCTCACCAACTGAAAAACTTCTGAAATACTTTAATACAGTTACTTTTTTTAACAGCCAAATTAACTTGTGACCGATTTTTAGGGCGGCAAGGTCATAAGACAGATTTCCCTTAAACTGCATTTACTAGAAAAAAAAAAAACTGGGCTCTTCAATGCACAATATGAGCAGAACACACCATCGCTATCAGTCCTCCTAGACAAAGTTAATTTCAAGTGCCAGCTACAACATAAAGTGAAAAAACACTTTCATTTTTTTTTTTTTACAATAGTCAGATAGGGGGGGAAAAGAGAGGAAGGTGCAGTATGGATAGTCTCAAAGCTTTACTATAACATGATCTGTAAGCACAAGATTGCAGAAGCTTACATCTCTCACTTCAAGAATACACTCCCTGAAAATACCATTGCAAAAGCATCCTCTCTGAAATTCAATATTTAAAAAGAAACTTACTTGTGACTGACAAAACATTGCAGAAGACCACTTCTTGCAGTAAGCAATTTGTGTTGTATTTTTAATTGTGAATACATTTTTATTCTTACGTAAAGCAGTGTGGGATTTAAATTAAAAATAGTGATTCAGTGCCTTCCACATGGAAATCATTTACGTTCGTTTACAAATTAGGGATCAGATCAGTGGTAGCTGCTGAAAACACAGGATTAGCACCTTTTTGCACATTGATTTCTGGTTATAATCTTAAACAATCAAGCCATAACTTGAGGGGCTGGTTGGATTACTTGTTGCATTCATTTACATAATAAGACAAAACACTCAGTACAATCTGGTACATTCTAGTGGTTAATGAATTTTAAAATATGACAGTGTTTCTGCAGTGTGTTTGGCCTTTAGGAGTCACTCTTCTTTTTGTTCTTCTTCAGGAAGGAAGGAGTGCGAAACTTCTTTTTCTTTTTCGATGGGGACTTTCCTGGAGATTCATCACTACCTGCATCAGCTGCTGTTCCTTCCTCAGTTGTTGGCGTTACTGGCTCTTCAGTGGGTTGAGACTGGGGTTCTTTATTTTCCACTGCAGGTGATTCAGTTTGGCTTTTGGGCAGATCTTCATCACATCTCCCTTCCTCCTTTCCCAAGGGAGGGAAGCTGAGTGCTTCTGAAGGCTCATCAGGGGTGAGATCTGGGAGGGTTTGCTTGAAAGTTGCAGCATCACTGTCATCTTTGTAAGACCGGTCCTGCTGTGTCTCTAATGGATGGACAGAGAATGACCCGGTTAGTTTATGTATGTGTCCCTAGAACATAGGAAGCGAAGCAAGTTGATGGTGAGTGCTCTGTATAAAACAAAAACAAAACAACACACTAAATATATTTACTTTGCATAAAGCCTTTGGAATAGGTCTATTGTCCTCTAGCTTTGGGCACAGAGATAGAAATAGAATATTCCAAAGTTTTGTTTGTTTTTAAGCTGCTTACTGCAGAAGAGAGAAAGCTGAATTCCATCATGCAGGTGTAAAGCAGAAGTCTAAATAGTTAATTTTATTTCTCTCTTAGGTTGTAGCTATAACATTTGCAAATAACAAGAGATTTTAGTACATTAAGAATGAATTAAACCTAGTTTCTGTTGGCATTGAAGAGAATGTCATGAAATTCAGCTTTTTTTTTTTTTTTTTTTTTTTTAAAACTTGGTGGGGTAAGATTAATTGCTGGTTTGTTCCGATCTGAGATATGGAAATCCATTAAGTTCCAGGCTGTTGGCCTGCCAATTTTAATTGCAATATTTAGGTTTCCATTATATTCTTCTATGAGTTCTAACAGATGGAGTTTCAGAATACAATTTCCTACCACAAAGGCTTCACTGCTTTTTGCAAGATACATGAGAATATAGTATGGATTCTTGTAAGTAAAATCCATGTAGTTCATCAAATTAAATGAGCTCAGCAGGTTATGCAGTAGGGGTGTGTGTTTGTTTGTTTTTTTAAAACAGATATGGGATGTCTAACACCAACACTTACCCCTATATAAGGAGGGTCCCTACAGCACAAGGCAAAGAAATCTTGTGATAGCTTAAATGTCCAAAGGTGAATTTTACCACTACTTTCTACATTATAACACTTTTCTTATTCACTACTGAGCTTTAGGGATGTTCTGTTTACAGCTCTTCTGTGTGCATCTGTATTTAACATGGACTTTAAAAAAATTTCTTGTGTTTTTCATCACTGCACTGAAGCTGGAAATACTCTGTTCGCTGTGTCAAATACATCCCTGTTGTCGTTATAGAAGGAGAAATCTAGAACAAAATCCAGGCCATACTCATTTGTAAGGCACAGAAAAGAGGCAACGTTTTTTTCCGTTAAAGGTAAGAGCTTGTTAGAGCAAGTTGGCCGGCGTTTATGTCAATTTCAAAAATACTGAAGGTTTCACAAGAATTTACAGGAAATGTTTGATACACTCCCATTTTTCCTATGGAAAAGATACTTAGTGTCCTTTTTACTTCTGCCAGGTGGGATTAATGATCTAATACACCTTACAGGACTGTTGTGTGACTATCTGGTAGGAAACTAACATGTTTTGCTTGGAGCATCATGAACTTCTAGTATGTTAAATAAGCAGAACACACTAGTATTCAGTGCCAAACACTCAGAATGCACAAGTTAGAGGTTTGAAAGTTATAATGCAGACAGAATTTAAAAGAGAGAAGGCAATTACGTACATTACAAGCTGTCTCCTGAAGCTGTAGTTTAAGCTGTGCATGTATGTAACACGCACAGAAGCGCGCACACAGATCTGTAAGAAGCACCACCTACAATTCTTCACTACTGCTTTTTTAAGTTTTACTTCTTCAGGAATTAACTGAAAGCATTAACTGGTGTGATGGTTAAGAACAGGTGCCATCTTGATCAGTCTTGATTTTTTTTTCTTTTTTTAAGCCAAGTCTAAAATGGGGGGGAGGGGTTGAAAATCCTTAAAGAATAGGAAGCTATTGACATTTCAATAGCATTTGCCAGTTGGCCTAAACATTACAAAAATACAAAATGTATGATAACTCTTATCTAGGGCAGCTATCCTTCCCAGTCTGTAAAATAACCATCACCTTTACGAAACAGATTAACATTAACCTAGAATGAAACAAACATCTTATTTAGCTCTCTGTAGATAACAATCCACCAGAACTGGGGAGATCTACAAATTCCACATGAGAGAAAGAAAATATACAACATGTAACAGGCTTACTATTTTGCTTGATGGATTCCAGTAACCTAGCCAGGAAGGTTTCAAAAAATATCTTGCTGCAAAGCCTATGTACAATTCAAGAACTCAACAATATCTCAAAGTTTCAACAGTTTTTGGTACAGTAAGTATGTCTACAGCCATGCTTTCCCTTTATACACATCCACTGTAGCATAAGAGAGTTTTGAAAATTATCACTGATGCTTGTATTTACAATTCACAGTATTTATGAAAACAAAGAATTTTTTTCCCCAACACAAACAAATGTAGACACACACACACACACACACACACACACACAAGCTATGCTATAACTGAGTTAACACCACAAAACACTTTTCTGATTTCTGCTACGCTGAAACAGCCAAAATTTGAGAGGTGGCTCTATACAGAGTACACCATCATTCAACAGAATTCCTGCCAGTAAAAGCTGTCATGGCATTAACTCCTAGTTACTGTAGTGTATAAAATAAGCTTCATGTGTTTGTCCCGAAAAACTTATACAAGTAGAAGAGCTCAGAAAATACAATTATCTGAATTTAACAGAATTTATAAAGTTTATTAATAATGTCACAGTTGTCTAGGATGTAGTTTGACTTTCATGTCTAAGACAAATACAAAACACTGACTTTTGGATAGAACAGGACATAAAAATGGAGGGAGCCAAACAGATTACCTAAAAGTATACTTATTACTTAGAGTATAATCTGATGTAGCCTCGCAAATCTAGCTGAAGCAGCTGTAGAAGTTCCTGCCACCAACTACTTACTATTAGTAGTTTTACTATTACTCAGTTGAAATTTGAATTCCCCTACAGCTGATATATATATATGTATATGTATGTATGTATATGTGTATATATATATATATATATATATTTTGTG
The DNA here is from genome assembly GCF_040807025.1 of Struthio camelus. Lineage (NCBI taxonomy): Eukaryota > Metazoa > Chordata > Aves > Struthioniformes > Struthionidae > Struthio > Struthio camelus. The sequence goes on from NC_090945.1 coordinate 76,901,212, forward strand.
TGTGTGTGTGTGTATAAAAACATAAAACCCGAGGAGCTCCGTCCCCACTTCCGTGCAGAAGTCAGATGGATTAGTTTAAATCAACACCAGTGATAACACTTTTGCACTGAAATAGATTAAGATTTCTGTAACATTTCATTACCAGGTCTAAGTTATGCAGCCAGAAGCAAACTGTTGGGGCAGAAACTCCCAGAACTGTTTCAGCTATGTCTGAAAGACAACTCCAGACTATTCCTTTTTAAACTATGAGGAGTCAGAGACACAAATATGGAAACACACAATGTCACTTTCACAGTCTCTTGTAAAAGAAGAGTGCATTTTAATGTAAATATCTATGACTATCTAGAATTTCAGGAAATCAACAACTAAAGAAGTCAGTGTCTCAACTGAAAAGAGCCTGCTTTTTTTTTTTTTTTTTTTTTCCAAACACACAACACACCAAAAAACTCAGTAAACAAAAATGCAAAAGCAAAGCAAAGCACATAAGCAGGTCAGAGTATGGAATGATACTTACTATGGTAACAGGTACTCTTTAGCATATCCATCTCCTGTTTGTAACGCAGCCACAAGAAGAAAAAAGCACAAGTAGAGAATCTATGCATTCATCACAGCCATTGTGTTAAATTAGAAGAATGGTTGCAACCATTCTTATAGAAAACAGAATGAGATGAAGTAGTGAGTGGAAGACTTTAACAGACAAGTGATATATCCAATGTACAAGGTAAAGGAAACAAGACAAAAATTAGATTACACCTGTTCAAGACTTAATATTTCTTTTTTGTTTTGAGGCAATTACAGACTTTCCCAGCCCTGCTCTCATTTTAGTTAAAATTACTACATAAGGTTAGTGACTAATAAAATTAAGACTCAAATTGAGTTGGAAAAATATATACGGAGGTGTAATCCAAGTACAATAATGTTTAAGAAATGTGCAGTCAGTGAAGGAGATTTACAAAACCATCTAATTTATGTCTGGTTCATCATCAGACATTATTTCATTTTATAAGAGCAATTCTCTCTTGCAGAAAACGCACAAAGGGGGTATTCGGCTGAGAAACATCAAGACATGACACAGCAATTCTGAAGTGGTGATAATCTGTCTTTATGTTAATGCACACTTCTTTATTATTGTAAACATAACTCCTATTACATTTACAGTTTATAAAAGTTAACACAAGAAATAATTTACCTTTATTAGGTACTAGCTCGTACATTATCATGCGTCAGTCACTAACGATGCAGTTACTGGCTTCCCCTGGCCCGCAAATGAAAAGAACATACCTTCCTCTACTTTAATCGGTGTACTGGGAGGAGTGCGAGCTGAAGTGTGATCAGGGGGACTTCTCTCTTTCTGTTGTCTGCCATCTTCTGAAGGCTCTGCAGATGTAGAACAATAGAAGTTAAAAAAAAAAAAAAAAAGAACAAAACAGACAAAATGTTTCAGCATGCGGTAAGGCAAGACCACTCTCCTCCCCTCCACACTATGAATACATTTTTCTGAATCAAAATTCTGCTAGGATATTCAATAATACCAAAACAAGCAAAAGAAAAATAAGTGATAGTTTGATATCAACAAAACTGTTAAAGTCAAAGTCTGGCTTTGTTTTTGTGTCCCCTGCACCCCTCACCATGTAAGGGGGAAATAACAATTGTTTACAAACTGATATGGCAGCGTTTACAAACTGCTGTGGCAGACTGTTTGAGAACTTGTTAGGAAAAAAACTTAAGGAAAATATAAACAAGTACATGGACGAAAATGCTACCGGACTTGCACACAACAATGTTCTTTTGCTTGCTTTGAATTGTTTGCTGAATTTCAGAGAAAACAAAATTGCATACCAAAAGAAAAGAATGAAAGACTGCACAGATAATCACAAAAACATGCAATAATTAAATGATTCAAAACAGATTTTGCAGTAGTTTGCGTATTTGTTATTAGTAAGGAGGGTTCCCCTTGCTTCCAGGTTTTAACAGCCCTATAGCCAAAAGAAAACATTAATGGAGTACACCTTGTAACAGGAACAATACTAAAACATTGTTCCATACAGTCCACCTAAACAATTAAAAGTGAAATCAGTCCCAGAGATGATGGGAGTCAACTGAGAGAATCTCCAAATGATGTAGATAAAGAGTTTGTTCCTTTGATTGCAAGCACAACTATACCATATTCATAATACCTGAGGCCTCAGCCAAAAGGTCAGGATTAGACCTTAATGCTTTGACCACTGCAGTATGAAACTCCTTATGAGATGACTTCTGCACATCTGGCTCTTCTTGGTTAAGATGTGTGATGACTTGCTGCGTGGTCTGACAAGAAACCCATGCAGCAGCAAACTGAGTGTTATCTAAAGATTTAGACAGTGACAATACTTCACGATCCTGTAAAGTCTTCGTATCTGCTCCTTGAAAGGTTTTTGATCTGCCTTTCAAATCCAGAGATTTTTTATCTGGAGTATTTTGCTCACTGATGTTCTGATTTCTAAGCAAAGTACTCTGTTCCCCAGCGGGTGTCTGTCTCAGTAACACAGTCTCTCCACATTTTGAAATCTTATCTAAGAAGGATGTAGCAATGTTACTGAGAGAATAAAGGTATGCAGTTACAGAGGCATAACAGCACAGTATCCCACTTCCCCAACCGGCCCAGTACTCGTGCAACTGAAAACAGATGATCTACAATGTGTTATCCAAAAGCTGAAGCATGGAGCACACACTACAAGACAGTTCCTGCATCATTCAAACTGTAACAGATTAGTGGAAATGTCCTAAGTAAAATCCCATGAAGCTTAAAAATAAGTAACACAGGGTAACTACTCCAGATGTAATAATGATCTCTTTTTACAGCATGATTCAGAATTTTATCATCCTTTAGAAAGTCTCTGCTTCTGGGGAATCCTCGAGATGCACCATCTCCAAGCAGCAATCAAGTTTTGTTCTGCATCTTCCCAATTCAGATTTCTTGGGTCTACAAATTTCAACAAGTTAGAAAACTGCAACTTGCTGCAGAAAAGCAACATCATTCTTTCACCTCAGACTATCTCCAGTGCTTAGGGAAACAAAGCAGAACAAGCTGCAGTTCTTTGCAGTACCTGAACGTTTCAACGAGTGAAGTGTCAAGATTTCTAGAACCTAGCAGCAGCAATAACTGGCCATTTTAAACACCCTTTTTTGGGTACTAGGAAAATTTTTCAAATAAAATCTACACATTTTACAGAATACCCCAAAACCATTAAATTGCACTATCACCAATATGCTTTCTAAGTTCATAATTTACACTGGAAAACTGAAACACAGAAGCTGAATAACAGTTCCTTGACTTCGGCAGGTAACCCACAATCCAAAGTAATGCTGCTGTTATTACAGCCACTTGCAGAAAACAACACACAGGCAAACCCACCTTCTGGCCCCTTCTGCTTTCTTTCTACTTCTTTGCGATATTCTTCCAGTTCTCGATCAGTGAGCTTATTGAAGGGATTTGGTCCTGTTGTGCTCACTATGACTCTTGGCTGATACTCTTTCTCAATTATTGCCTTTGATGCAGTCACCAGTTCTCCCTGACAAAAAACAATTAAGATAAATCTGCGATCCAGCAGTAACTTGCAGAACCCTGGAAAGTACAGAAGTCACAAAGCAGCCAAAAATGAAACAAAAGATAATTTGAAAAATGCTATATTAATTTTCTTTTAGGTTTAAAGAATAAAATTCTCTATTTCAGAATTAAAAAGTAATAATAATTTACAGCAGGTTAATGTTAAGGAAAAAGCAGGTCTCATCAATTATTTTCGCAGAGACATCAGTGTTTTCACCAGGCAATATCCACCATTAAGCAGCAAATCAAATAGCAGCCAAACAGTTTAGCTAGGTCATATTTGAAGTCACAAAAGTATCAACTTTCTTTTACTCCCAAGAGAAACAGGACACTAGGCCCAACTGCACAGCAATCTAGGCATGGCGTTCCTGTAGAAATTAACAGGACTGGCAGCTAATGCTCATAGGTTCAAATAAAATTTGAGTACGGGAAAAGCCATTTCTGGTAGCTTTTATATAACATCTAACAGACGTTACAGTAAAAGCCATCTTGTACGTATTCTGTGTACACCAGATTAACTGTTTACTATAAGCTATTTGTAAGTAAATAAGGTTAACATAATCTTATTATGAGTTAGCATGTTCACTTCTATAACATGTCATACAAGCAGGATAAAAATTTATACAAATAAAGCATTAGCAATTCTAAATACAGTAAGCCCCAAGGGACAAAAACAGCTGCATCAGAGATTCTCTCTGTAATGGCAAGTTTTTTATTTTTTCTTCTCTAAGCTTATGGTGAAGACTAAAGTCACTGGCTTCACATCATCTCAGATACAGAAGACTAGTTGACCCAATAGCTGCCCCACCTTTGAGGTGTCTTGTCTAAGAATTTGTCTTCTCACCCGATACTCAGAACATTACTGAGACACGTTTGAAAACGACTGATGCGTGTGATCTGTGCTTCTCAGTGTGATTCCCAAGTTGTCTCCATTGCCAAAAAGAGGGTCATTTAACTTCATTACCAAAGTAGCGTGGGATATTGATTGGCCTAAATCATTTTCACGTTTGTATTGGTATTTTAAAGAAAGCATAAACACGTGAAGAGTTTAAGAATAATCACAGTGTGGATGAACACACAGGTATTCCACCCCCCGTCCATGCTTGACGGCCAAGCAAGAGAGCTTCACTATAGAACCGAAAACGAGACAAGACGGAATGTTGTTTTGGACGCGAAGAGCGCTTGGGACCAAAAGGTCAGGACCAGAAAGGTGCCAGACAAGAATGTCTACGTGGGATGAGGCAAAGAGCAGTTAGATATTTCTTGAAGCCTCACAAGAGATCTCCAGGAACCTGCACTGGCATGGAGAAATCCAGGGCGATAAGAATAGCTGGTTCTTAGAATCTACGCTTCTATTCAGGAAGCTCACGTCAGCCAGAGTACTGAAGAACACACAGCGTTACCACAGCTCTCCACTACAAGATCCTGAAGAGAAAGATTTACAAAACTTTATAAACTGTCTCTCGTCCTAGATGCAGAGGGTCCGTAAACACCAAAAGTCTCAACTATTTCCACTAAGCACCTGCTATCTTAATACTAGAAAACCTCAAGTTTGATACTTACAGCTTTTCTTATAGGATCATACATTAAAAGAAGCCAGAAAACATCAGCCTTTACACCAATTATATTTTGGCGAACAAACGTAACACCTCGCCCGCCAAACTACAGGCTCCAGCTTTTAATGACAGCAGAAATCGGTACCCATGCAATTTTAGCTGTCTATTTCTGCCCATCCTCCCAAACTAAATAGGCAGTCTTTAACTGAAACATCGGCAATAAGCAACAGGAACCTACTAAGTACACAGGCAAATACATACAGAGAGTATTCTAGGACTGTAAAAATCAATAGAGAAGGAGCAAAACATACAGTGCACGCTGACGTCACTGAAATGTTTAGGACTCTTAGAAACTTGTCTGCAAGATAAATCCAAAACGACTGGATAGAACGAAACGAAACGAGATTTTACTCAACGCCTATGAAGTGGCAGCAACAAACAGCAAGGCATGCAGTTTGCAACAAGATCACTAATTCATTGGCATTACGAATGTTTTTTCTTAAGAGAACACCTTTGTTAACTACCGAGAAGTAAAAGCAGCACTAAGTTTATCACTTACTTAAGAAATTCAGTACCAAAGACGGGAAAATAACACAAAGGGACCTGGAAAGTTGAATATGAAATCAAGATTCATCAACCAGAAAAAATGTGTGTGTGTGTGTGTGTGTGTGTGTGTGTGTGTGTGTATTCATATATATATACACATACATATATGAATGCACTGATGCGCAGAATTTTAAACAGAATTTATATCAGCTGAATATCTTTGACTCAAGAGAAATAACGTTTAAAAAGATCACAGGCAACAACAGAAAGCAGATTATACGTGACAAATAAAAAGCACTTGTGTTTTTGGACTGCAAAAGCAGAAGACTTACATGACAGCCCAGCTGGATGATAGCGATTCTAGTATCATGGAGATGACTATTAGAGGTCTGACTACCCGCATCAACGCTTGACTATCAATAGCGTTTCCTCCACCATAAGAAATAGTGGATAAATGATATCTATAAACAGAACGTATTTTCACTCCCGAGAAGTTTGCAGCGACTTACTCACCCAGAATGACTGGGCAAAGGGAAAGGTAGTTACGGCTAATGATGTACCTTCATACTAAACTTAGGACTTCACATATCCTACACGAAAACTCTAGATTATCAAGTCATTTTGCAACTTCTCCACTATATCCTGCTTTCAAAGAAAAACTGAGAAATACAAGGTGATCAACATTTAATAGACAAGTACTTCATCTTATTCTCAGGGAGGGGTATGAGCAAAACTAGCACCTTATACATACCATTTTTCCCATTAATCAAACAATATATTCACAGTAACTGACTAAAGTTAATCAGTCTTAATACCATCTGACATTAATGTAGTGCCTTTATCCAAAAAAACCCCCAAGATCCTTAACGCACTTTTCAACTTGGAATCACCCTTACACTCCAGTGCTACCTCTGGAGGCAGAGCAGAGAGGCTACTCATTAAGGCACAGAATTTTCATTTTAAAATAAAAGACAAGAAATGGGCTATTCCCTTGTACTTCAAATTCTCTTGTTTTAAACACTTTTATTAGATTGCAGGATGTCAGTGGTAAGAATAACCAACATTCTGGTTCAGCCAAGACTGCAGCAGAAGCTCAGTTAACCAAGTCTGTAACATTAATAAAATCAGGATGCACGAGGAGCTTGTGTTGCAACATGGCGAGGACTTCTCCCAGCGCTGCCAAAGCACGACAAGGCAAAACGGAGCATTTACTGATGCAGCTGTAGGCAGACAAGACTCAAAGCATTACATGCATACTGTACACAATGCGGGAATTTTTTCACCCAAAATCGTGTGTGTTGATATAGTTGATATAGCTTTCAATGTTAATTGAAAGCATAATATATTTTTAAGTCTTATTGCAATCAGAGATGGAACTTTTCACTCAAATTGTAAATGAGTGCCTAAAAATTTGTCAGCTGAAAACTTCTAATTATCTGGTACCTAAATGTTCTTAAGACCTTGATATACAGGTTTCTTTCTTACAGCTTCATTTACTGTGGGATTTATGTGGGTGTCATTAGACTGTGGAACAGGAACTATACGAACTATGGCATTGATTTTCAGCATAATGTTTCTAAAAAAAATTTCTCCGGCTTTTTTTGCAACAAAAAACTCCTCATTAAGAATTCAGGTCACAATATTTATTAAGATGATAACGAAATTGGCCACTCCTACTCGAGCTGACATTCTGAATGATCTAATTTTACAGAGTATTTCAGGAGGGAAGCACTTTCACAGCACCACAAAGGAGGAATGCATCATTTGGACACCTAAACCCTAACGTTATATCACTAACAAAACCATATAGCCAACTGACCTTTCTTGTTGGCTACTGGCTGTCTTTAAAACTCCTTATAAAATATTTGAGTAATTTTATAGAAAGACGATGCAGTTAGTCAAAAAGAATACCTGAAAGATACCTTGCACATTACTGGTGAAAGAAATTGCCTGTTTACCATAACCAACGCATGTCTATCATAAAAGTCACCTTTTGCTTGGAAGGTATTATTAAACAAAAAAGCTACTACAACAAAGGGCAGGCACTGCCTTGAGGAATTTGCTTTTTTTTTTTTTGTTTGTTTTTAAATCTTGCATCCGGAAAGAACATGTTATGATTCTTCCTTTCAAATATGGATAAAACAAATCATAATCTGAAACACTTTTATCAAATTCTCAGTATGATAAAGACTATAATACAAACTGGCTGATTACTCCCAAGAAAGGTTATAAAGTCACGAGATTTGCAGCTATAACGCAATTCAAATTGTTCTGGTTTTTGATGAGAAAACTGTTCTGATAATAAGATTTTAGCCACAACCTAGATCAAGATTTAAAAAATTGTTAGAGAAAAACACTGAGACAGAAAAGAGACCCTGATGCATATCTACACCCTGTACACTTGGACATTAGATTACCTCTACCTAAACGCCTAAAAAACTTGGGAGAGACAGACAACTAAGGACAGATTGTTTCCAATATGGAACTGTTCCTATTTACTCAGTCTCAAAGGACTTCACCTCCCTTCCCCTGCACACCTATTGTATCTATTCTGTATTCGAAGTATAATACATAAGCCAATAGCATGAATATATTAACAGCTTCAAAGCCAATGTATTTCGAATGTGCGAGGCATTATTCAGTATCTCTTGTACATCAACTCAGGAAGTTTTAAGGAAACACAAGACATCTAGCAATGTAGGATTAAAAGCTGGCAGTGTTTGTCAGCATGACACATCCCGATCATGTGGATATCTTCAGAATTACACTGATGTAATCAGGCTGAGCTTAAGCTAGCTCAAAATGGATCTCAAATTAGAATAATTCAATATTAATAACATGCGCAAAAAACCTGCTACATGCACAACCTGTTCAGCACCTTCACATCAAAAATGTTTCCCCAATAGCTTTTTTTACACACATATATGTATAAAATCAAAATCCTTAAATAATACTTTTTACAGGGTAACTTAACTGCTTGTATAATTGCATATACGTAATTTGGAGATCCATCTATTTTTTTTCCTTTTATAGCCAAATCATTAGCTCAGAAAGGGAAGAGGTCAAGGGTAAGGAAGAGGTAAATGAAGGGTGAACAATAGTATTTAGAGCAGTATGACAGGGCAGTACCTTTCTAACAGACAGAGATTTAGCGGGACTAAAGGCCTGCTCTGTGAGATCGAGCCCTTCAATAGTTTCCGTACAGTCTGAGAGGGGAGCATCCTGCAACAGTAAATTGAGTAAACAGAGCAAACCGAGCCCGGGCTTTAAAACATCAACCAAGAGCATTATGATGCTTGCTAAAAAACATGCAAAGAAACAATAACCGGTAGACAAAATTGCAGTGACAGTGGATTGACATGCACACAACATGACACCCAAATGAATAACGCTATTGTCATGGTAAGAGTAGTCAAACTCTAAATTTAAAGTGTATCAAAAAATACTTACTGGTGCAGTTAAAGCACTCAGATATATAGAGCTTTAAAGTCATTCACGTGTGTTTAACAGAGTAACCGTATAGCTCTAACTTTTATTTTGAGCTATGATTCACAGATAATCTCTTCAGTATATCCAGATATACTGCTTTCAGGTTTTACTGATGCATAATAGCTCTTTATTTTGATCGCTCTTCAAATAAAGTATTGTGAAGCACAATAATATATTCAACACACAACACTACAGCCCCAAAATGAGCTTGCCATGCCCAGTATTTAATACTTCAAGATACATAAACTTGGAGGAAAAAAACAAAACAAAACAGAAAAACCCACAAGTTGTCACAAAGCCTGACTAGTTTTGAACAAGAATCTAACCCATATAAATAAGCCTTTTGAATTTCATGCATTACATTCAGCAAAAAAAGAAAAAAAAAAAGCCCCCTCCACAGACATGCTTGAGCTACATGACTGAAGCTTCTTAAGTTTCTGATCCTGAGCACTCTTGCAAAGAGAACGGCGTTACCTCTAACACTTACCTTATAAACAGTTACTCTCTGCCAATTAAAGAATAATTTTATAGTGACATATTAGGTGAACGCAGAAGACATAGATCAACTTTAAGCTAATATTTTTAGGCATTTTGTGCTCTCACCTGTACAAGACTCCTGTCCACAACCACCCCAGAAAGAACCTGGGATTGAGGGCCTGCAGTTTTAATATCTTGTAAGTTTTGCTCCCGGATCTGTAAAGGAAAGCAGCAGAATACACGCACATGAACAACAAAGAAAAGTTAACCATACTCTTTTAATTGAGAAAAGGGGTGGGTAAACATGCCAACAGGCTGCAACTGGTGTAGATAATTATGGGCCTACTCACACCAGTAAAGCTGTGATTATGAGCATTAGCTGAAGATAGGTGACCAAGGTTCTGTTTGTTTCCCCACGTTTCTCAGAATTTAGTATTTGAGTGCCACAGCGCACACTGTCCTTTGCTTTTTAGTACTGGCTTGTGGTGAAACTGCACAGATCAGGTGGCAGACAAATCCACTTTGTAGAGAAAGGTGGGGAGAGATGAGAATCACAAAGGTCGTTTTTACGCAAGTCTGCTGTAAAAGAATGATCTGGTAGAGGTTTCTATCAACAGCCTACAACATAACAGTATAATCTACCTACAGGATTTTTGCAAAACACTGGTTAACATTCAACTTTTGTAATTAACCGGGACCATACTTCTGGAAGGGCACACAAGTATTTATCTGTGTATAAAATGACACTCACTTCAGAGTATTCAAAAACACCCTTTTTGTTGCATCCTAAATACCTCCTACTTCTTTCCATACAGAAGATGGCAACAGAATTATGATATTTTAATGTAGGTATTATCTACTTAAATTAGATATCCTGTTATGGTAAAGAAAGCATAACAACAGGCTCAAAATGTATTTCTAAGGTATTCTGGCTCTTCTTCAGAAAAAGACGAAGAAAGGGATGAATTCCAAAAGACCTCGATCTTACAACTGCAAACTAAAAAAATAGCGCTTGATTTATACAAAAATGCACATACACAAGTATAAAAATGCGCAGTATTATTAATGCTTGATACTTCAGAAAGCTAAAGTATAAAAATCCTGTATCATCTGTATCTCCTTCTCGTCATCAGGAGAAGGAAAAGTTGTCACGCAGTTAAGTTTTACTTCTCTCCTTTTAGACCATTTCATTGAAGTTTTTAACACAGCAATATTTTGCGTTTCAAACACCAGGAAACTGCTTGGCAATTTCATTGGGCTTCTCATTTAAGAGATTACTATTCAACAATGCAAAGTCAGGAAGAACAGACGCTCTATCAACCTTATACACATTCTTTCAGCACAAATCAGTTTCCTGACAGTAGCCCTGCGCACAGACTTCCCTGGGACACCACGCCAGCTTCCATGTTCTGTATGGCCATCACTCAGGGGCAGCAAAGCAATCAAGAACAAGCTAAACATTAACAAGATATATATTTAGTATAGAACTGGTATATATTTAGTATTTACAAAAAATAAAGGAAAAACTCTACACATCCAACGCTTTCCTGTCAGAAGACCGTTGACTAGAGTAATCTAAAATTTGAAGACTGGAAGATTAACTGCTTAGGCCACTAAAAATAAAAAATAAAATAATATTAATAAATCCTAAATGCCCTCAAATTCCTGCAACAGTCACAGCACATTATAATAATATAATAATATAATATGGAGAGATCAGTAGCCTGCTACAGCTGCAAGTGGTAAAACCAAAACAGGAAGACAGGCCACTAACGTGAAAGTATATGATTTCAGGGGACAAAATTAATACCATAAACCCTGTGGTGTTTTTTCAGAGATATTCAGCAACAGTGAAAAAGCAAAATTAAGGTTAATATGACTTAGCTGCAATACTGAAAATCTACATGTTGGAACTGGTCTTCAGTAACAAAATACAAGACAATGCAAGTCTTCATATGGTGGATGGTTATCCCGTCCCCCCCGAGCTCGGTACTGGTACAAACCCTAAGCATTCTGAATCTGCTTATAAAGGGTAAGCACCATATAGCAGCTGTGTTTTTAAACCCCAAAAGATTCCATTGTAGCAAAATAAATTAGTTCATTACAAGCATGCAACTTAATGTAATGATGGAAAAAAAAAAAAAAAACATTTTACTGCTATTACAAACCTTGTTCCTCATTTCTTGGACCTCCTTTGGGTTAGTGTTCAATGGAACAAACAG